>NW_028257370.1:1514817-1817780 GCF_982258835.1 Parasteatoda tepidariorum
CCATCTTTATCCACTGATTAGAGCGGAATCCCAACTGAGGAGTAAAGGCACTGGCGTGCCGTAGTAAGCCAGTGTAGAGTCCGACATTTTGGGCCACTGCAACGTGGCACTACAGCCACACACGTGCCGCAGTAGGGCAATAGACCGTCCGCCATCGTTAGACACTGATTAGAGCAGAAGCCGAACTGAGGAGTAAAGGCACAGGCGTGTCGTAGTCGGGCAGTGTAGCGTCCGACAGGTTGGGCCACCGCAACGCGGCAATAAAGCCACGCACGTGCCGCAGAAGGGCCATGGAGGGTCCGCCATATTTGGCCATAGATTAAAGCGGAAGCGCAACTGAGAACTTAAGTTTATGGTACAGTCTAGTAGGGTAGTGTTGTGTCCACCATTTTGGGCCACCGCAACGCAGCACTACAGCCACGCGCGCGCCGAAGTAGTGCCGGGGAGTGTTCGCCATCTTTGGTCCCGGATAAGAGCGGAAGCCCTGCTGAGGAGTAAAGGCACTGGCGTGTCGTAGTAGGGCAGTGTATAGTCCGACATTTTGGGCCACCGCACCGCGGCACTGCAGTCGCGGACGTGCTGCTGTAGGGCTATGGAGTGTCCACCATCTTTGGCCACTGATTAGAGCGGAAGCTCATCTGAGGAGTAAAGCCACTGGCGTGTCGTAGTAGGGCAGTGTAGAGTCCGCCATTTAGGGGCACCGCAACGCGGCACTACAGCCGCAGACGTGCCGCAGTAGGGCCACGGAGGGTCCGCCATATTAGGCCACTGATTTAAGCGGAAGCGCAACTGAGAACTTAAGTCTTTGGTAGAGTCTAGGAGGGCAGTGTAGAGTCCGACATTTTGGGGCACCGCATCGCGGCACTACAGCCGTGGACGTGCTGCAGTAGGGCCATGGAGGGTCCGCCATATTTGGCCACTGATTTAAGCGAAAGCCCAACTGAGGAGTAAAGGAACAGGCGTGTCGTAGTAGGGCAGTGAAGTGTCCGCCATTTTGGGGCACCTTAACGCAACACTACAGCCGCGGACGTGCCGCAGAAGGTCTATAGACTATTCGCCATCTTTGGCCACTGATTTGAGCGGAAGTCGATTTAAGGAGTAAAGGCACTTACGTGTCGTCTTAGGGCAGTGTAGAGTCCGATATTTTGGGCCACCGCAACACGGCACTACAGCCGTGATGTGCCGCATTAGGACCGGGGAGTGTTCGCCATCTTTGACCAGGGATTAGAGCGGAAGCCGAACAGAGGAGTAAAGGCACTGACGTGTAGTAGTAGGGCAGAGTAGAGTCCGACATTTTGGGCCACTGCAACGTGGCACTACAGCCACACACGTGCCGCAGTAGGGCAATAGACCGTCCGCCATCGTTAGACACTGATTAGAGCAGAAGCCGAACTGAGGAGTAAAGGCACAGGCGTGTCGTAGTCGGTCAGTGTAGCGTCCGACATGTTGGGCCACCGCAACGCGGCAATAAAGCCGAGCACGTGCCGCAGAAGGGCCATGGAGGGTCCGCCATATTTGGCCATAGATTAAAGCGGAAGCGCAACTGAGAACTTAAGTTTATGGTACAGTCTAGTAGGGTAGTGTTGTGTCCACCATTTTGAGGCAACGCAACGCGACACTACAGCCACGGACGTGCCGCAGTAGGGCTATAGACTGTCCGCCATCTTTGGCCACTGATTAGAGCGGAAGCCGAACTGTGGAGTAAAGCCACAGGCGTGTCGTAGTCGGGCAGTGTTGCGACCGACATGTTGGGCTGCAGCAACGCGGCACTACAGCCGTGCGCGTGCCGCAGTAGGTCCTGGGAGTGTTCGCCATCTTTGGAAACTGATTTGAGCTGAATCCCAACTGAGCAGTAAAGGCACTGGCATGTTGTAGAAAGGTAGTGTAGAGTCCGACATTTTGGGCCACTGCAACGTGGCACTACAGCCACGCACGTGCCGCAGAAGGGCCGTGGAGTGTCCGCCATCTTTATCCACTGATTAGAGCGGAATCCCAACTGAGGAGTAAAGGCACTCCCGTGCCGTAGTAGGCCAGTGTAGAGTCCGACATTTTGGGCCACTGCAACGTGGCACTACAGCCACACACGTGCCGCAGAAGGGCCATGGAGGGTCCGCCATATTTGGCCATAGATTAAAGCGGAAGCGCAACTGAGAACTTAAGTTTATGGTACAGTCTAGTAGGGCAGTGTTGTGTCCACCATTTTGAGGCAACGCAACGCGACACTACAGCCACGGACGTGCCGCAGTAGGGCTATAGACTGTCCGCCATCTTTGGCCATTAATTAGAGCATAAGCCGAACTGAGGAGTAAAAGCACTGACGTGTAGTAGTAGGGCAGTGAAGAGTCCTATATTTTGTTCCACCGCAACGGGGCAATAAAGCCACGCACGTGTCGCAGTAGGGCCGTGGAGTGTCCGCCATCTTTGGCCACTGATTAGAGCGGAAGCCGAACTGTGGAGTAAAGGCACTGGCGTGTCGTAGTCGGGCAGTGTAGAGTACGCCATTTTGGGCCACTGCAACGCGGCACTTTAGCAGCGCACGCGCCGCTGAAGGGCCATGGAGTGTCCGACATCTTTTTCCATTAGTTAGAGTGGAAGCCGAACTGAGGAGAAAAGGCACAGGCGTGCAGTAGTAGGGCAGTGTAGTATCCTGTCATTTTGGCCACCACTACGCAGCACTACAGCCGCGGACGTGCCGCAGTAGGGCTATAGACTGTCCGCCATCTTTAGCCACTGATTTAAGCGGAAGCCCTACTGAGGAGTAAAGGAACAGGCGTATCGTAGTAGGGCAGTGTAGAGTCCGATATTTTGGGGCAACGCAACGCGACACTACAGCCGCGCGCTTGGCGCAATAGGGCCATGGAGGGTCCGCCATATTTGGCCTCTGATTTAAGCGGAAGCGCAACTGAGAACTTAAGTCTTTGGTAGAGTCTAGTAGGGCAGTGTGGTGTCCGCCATTTCGGGCCACCGCAACGCGGCACAAAAGCCTATTACGTGCCGCAGTAGGGCCGTGGAGTGTCCGCCATTTTTGGCCACTGATTACAGCGGAAGCCGAACTGAGGAGTAAACGCACTGGCGTGTCGTAGTCGGACAGTGTGGCGTCCGACATGTTGGGCCACTGCAACGCGGCACTTCAGCAGCGCACGTGCCGCCGAAGGGCCATGGAGTGTCCGACATCTTTTTCCACTATTTAGAGCGGAAGCAGAACTGAGGAGAAAAGGCACTGGCATGTAGTAGTAGGGCAGTGTAGAGTCCGATATTTTGGGCCATCGCAACACGGCACTACTGCCGTGCACGTGCCGCATTAGGACCGGGGAGTGTTCATCATCTTTGGACACGGATTAGAGCGGAAGCCCAACTGAGGAGTAAAGCCACAGGCGTGTCGTAGTAGGGCAGTGTGGAGTCCGCTATTTAGGGGCACCGCAACGCGGCACTACAGCCGCAGACGTGCCACAGTAGGGCCACGGAGGGTCCGCCATATTAGGCCACTGATTTAAGCGGAAGCGCAACTGAGAACTTAAGTCTTTGGTAGAGTCTAGTAGGGCAGTGTAGAGTCCGACATTTTGGGTCACCGCATCGCGGCACTACAGCCGCGGACGTGCTGCAGTAGGGCCATGGAGGGTCCGCCATATTTGGCCACTGATTTAAGCGAAAGCCCAACTGAGGAGTAAAGGAACAGGCGTGTCGTAGTAGGGCAGTGAAGTATCCGCCATTTTGGGGCACCGCAACGCGGCACTACAGCCGCGGACATGCCGCAGAAGGTCTATAGACTATTCGCCATCTTTGGCCACTGATTTGAGCGGAAGTCGATTTAAGGAGTAAAGGCACTGACGTGTCGTCGTAGGGCAGTGTAGAGTCCGATATTTTTGGCCACCACTGCTCAGCACTACAGCCGCGGACGTGCCGCAGTAGCGCTACAGACAGTCCGCTACCTTTAGTCACTGATTTAAGCGGAAGCCCAACTGAGGAGTAAAGGAACAGGCGTGTCGCAGTAGGGCAGTGTAGAGTCCGCTATTTTGGGGAACCGCAACACGGCACTACAGCCGCGGACGTGCCGCAGTAGGGCAATGGAATGCCCGCCATCTTTGGTAACGGATAAGAGCGGAAACTCAACTGAGGAGTACAGGCACAGGCGTGTCGTAGTAGGGCTGAGTAGAGTCCGATATTTTGGGCCACCGCAACGTGACACTACAGCCGTGCACGTGCCGCGGTAAGGCTATGGATTGTCCGCCAACTTTGGCCACAAATTAGAGCGGAAGCCGAACTGAAGAGTAAAGACACTTGCGTGTCGTGGTAGGGCAGTGTATAGTCCGACATTTTGGGCCACCGCACCACGGCACTACAGCTGCGGACGTGCTGCAGTAGGGCCATGGAGGGTCCGCCATATTTGGCCACTGATTTAAGCGAAAGCCGAACTGAGGAGTAAAGGAACAGGCGTGTCGTAGTAGGGCAGTGAAGTGTCCGCCATTTTGGGGCACCGCAACGCGCACTACAGCCGCGGACGTGTCGCAGAAGGTCTATAGACTATTCGCCATCTTTGGCCACTGATTTGAGCGGAAGTCGATTTAAGGAGTAAAGGCACTGACGTGTCGTCGTAGGGCAGTGTAGAGTCCGATATTTTGGGCCACCGCAACACGGCACTACAGCCGTGATGTGCCGCATTAGGGCCGGGTAGTGTTCGCCATCTTTGACCAGGGATTAGAGCGGAAGCCGAACTGAGGAGTAAAGGCACTGACGTATAGTAGTAGGGCAGAGTAGAGTCCGATGTTTTGGGGCAACACAACGTGGCACTTCAGCTTACACGTGCCGCAGAAGGGCCACGGAGTGTCCGCCATCTTTTTCCATTAGTTAGATTGGAAGCCGAACTGAGGAGAAAAGGCACTGGCGTGTAGTAGTAGGGCAGTGTAGTATCCTGTCATTTTGGCCACCACTACGCAGCACTACAGCCGCGGACGTGCCGTAGTAGGGCTATAGACTGTCCGCCATCTTTAGCCACTGATTTAAGCGGAAGCCCAACTGAGGAGCAAAGGAACAGGCGTGTCGCAGTAGGGCAGTGTAGAGTCCGCTATTTTGGGGCACCGCAACACGGCACTACAGCCGCGGACGTGCCGCAGTAGGACTATGGAATGTCCGCCATCTTTGGTAACGGATAAGAGCGGAAGCTCAACTGAGGAGTAAGGGCACAGGCGTGTCGTAGTAGGGCAGGGTAGAGTCCGATATTTTGGGCCACCGCAACGTGACACTACAGCCGTGCACGTGCCGCGGTAAGGCTATGGATTGTCCGCCAACTTTGGCCACAAATTAGAGCGGAAGCCGAACTGAAGAGTAAAGGCACTTGCGTGTCGTGGTAGGGCAGTGTATAGTCCGACATGTTGGGCCACTGCAACGCGGCACTTCAGCAGCGCACGTGCCGCCGAAGGGCCATGGAGTGTCCGACATCTTTTTCCACTATTTAGAGCGGAAGCTGAACTGAGGAGTAAAGCCACAGGCGTGTCGTAGTAGGGCAGTGTAGAGTCCGCTATTTAGGGGCACCGCAACGCGGCACTACAGCCGCAGACGTGCCACAGTAGGGCCACGGAGGGTCCGCCATATTAGGCCACTGATTTAAGCGGAAGCGCAACTGAGAACTTAAGTCCTTGGTAGAGTCTAGTAGGGCAGTGTAGAGTCCGACATTTTGGGTCACCACATCGCGGCACTACAGCCGCGGACGTGCCGCAGAAGGTCTATAGACTATTCGCCATCTTTGGCCACTGATTTGAGCAGAAGTCGATTTAAGGAGTAAAGGCACTGACGTGTAGTAGTAGGGCAGAGTAGAGTCCGATATTTTGGGGCAACACAATGTGGCACTTCAGCAGCGCACGTGCCGCTGAAGGGATATGGAGTGTCCGACATCTTTTTCCACTATTAAGAGCGGAAGCCGAACTGAGGAGAAAAGGCACTGGCGTGTAGTAGTAGGGCAGTGTAGAGACTGACATGTTGGGCCGCAGCTACGCGGCACTACAGCTTACACGTGCCGCTGAAGGGCCATGGATTGTCCGCCATATTTTTCCACTATTTAGAGCGGAAGCCGAACTGAGGAGTAAAGGCACTGGCGTGTAGTAGTTGGGCAGTGTAGTTTCCTGCCATTTTCGCCACTGCAACGCGGCACTACAGCAGTGCACGTGCGGCATTAGGGGGCGGTAGTGTTCGCCATCTTTGGCCACGGATTAGAGCGGAAGCCCTGCTGAGGAGTAAAGGCACTGGCGTGTCGTAGTAGGGCAGTGTAATTTCCTGCCATTTTGGCCCTCGCAACGCGGCTATAACGCCGCACACGTGCCGAAGTAGGGCCATGGAGGGTCCGCCATATTTGGCCACTGATTAGAGCGGAAGCGCTACTGAGAACTTAAGTCTTTGGTAGGGTCTCGAAGGGCAGTGTAGTGTCCGCCATTTTGGGCAAACGCAACTTGGCACATTCAGCCGTGGACGTGCCGTAAAAGGGCTATAGACTGTCCGCCATCTTTGGCTCCTGATTAGAGCGGAAGCAGAACTGTGGAGTAAAAGCACTGGCGTGTTGTAGTCGGGCAGTGTAGCGACCGACAAGTTGGACAACCGCAACGCGGCACTAAAGTCGTGCACGTGCCGCAGAAGGGCCAAGGAGGGTCCGCCATCTTTGGTCACTGCAACGCGGCACTACAGCTGCGCACAAGCCGCAATAGGACCGTGGAGTGTCCGCAATCTTTGGCAACGGATGAGTGCGTTATCCCAAATGAGGGGTTATGGGACTGGCGTGTCGTAGTAGGGCAGCGAAGAGTTCGACAATTTGGGCTACCGCAACGCGGCACTACATCCGCGGACGTGCCGCATTAGAGCTTTAGAGTGTCCGCCTATTTTTGGCCAATGCTTAGAGTGGAAGCGCAATTGAGAACTTAAGTCTTTGGTAGGGTCATGTAGGGCAGTGTAGTGTCCGCTATTTTGGGCCACCACAACGCGGCACTACAGTTGCCCATGCGCCGCAGTTGAACCATGTAGTGTCCGCCTTCTTTGGTCACAGATTAGAGCGGAAGCCCAACTGAGGAGTAAAGGCAGTGGTGTGTAGAAATAGGGCAGTGTAGTTTCCTGCCATTTTGGCCACCGCAACGAGGCACTAAAGCCGTGCACGTACCGCAGAAATGCCATAGAGTGTCCGCCATATTTTCCCGCTATTTAGAGCGGAAGCCGAACTGAGGAGTAATGGCACTGGCGTGTAGTAGTTGGGCAGTGTAGTTTCCTGCCATTTTCGCCACTGCAACGCGGCACTACAGCCGTGCACGTGCAGCATTAGGGCCTTGGTGTGTTCGCCATGTTTTAACCTGGGATTAGAGCAGAAGACCAACTGAGGAGTAAAGGCACTGGCGTGTCGTAGTAGGGCAGTGTAGAGTCCGACATTTTGGGCCACCGCAACGCGGCACTACAGCCGCGGACGTGCCACACTAGGGCTATAGACTGTTCGCCATCTTTGGCCACGGAGTGGAGCGGAAGCCCAACTGAGGAGTAAAGGCACAGTCGTGTCGTAGTTGGGCAGTGCAGAATCCGACAATTTGAGCTACAGCAACGCGGCATTACAGCCGCGCACGTGCCTCAGAAATGCTATAGAGTGTCCGCCTTCTTTGGTCAAAGATTAGAGCGGAAGTCGAACTGAGGAGTAAAGGCACAGGCGTGTGGTCGTAGGGCTGGGAAGAGTCCGACATGTTGGGCCACCGAATCGCGGCACTTCAGCCGCGCGAGTGCCGCTGAAGGGCCATGGACTGTCCGCCATATTTTTCCACTATTTAGAGCGGAAGCCGAACTGAGGAGTAAAGGCACTGGCGTGTAGTAGTTGGGCAGTGTAGTTTCCTGCCATTTTCGCCACTGCAACGCGGCACTACAGCAGTGCACGTGCGGCATTAGGGGGCGGTAGTGTTCGCCATCTTTGGCCACGGATTAGAGCGGAAGCCCTACTGAGGAGTAAAGGCACTGGCGTGTCGTAGTAGGGCAGTGTAATTTCCTGCCATTTTGGCCCTCGCTACGCGGCTATAACGCCGCACACGTGCCGAAGTAGGGCCATGGAGGGTCCGCCATATTTGGCCACTGATTAGAGCGGAAGCGCTACTGAGAACTTAAGTCTTTGGTAGGGTCTCGAAGGGCAGTGTAGTGTCCACCATTTTGGGCAATCGCAACTTGGCACATTCAGCGGTGGACATGCCGCAAAAGGGCTATAGACTGTCCGCCATCTTTGGCTCCTGATTAGAGCGGAAGCAGAACTGTGGAGTAAAAGCACTGGCGTGTTGTAGTCGGGGAGTGTAGCGACCGACAAGTTTGACAACCGCAACGCGGCACTACAGTCGTGCACGTGCCGCAGAAGGGCCAAGGAGGGTCCGCCATCTTTGGTCACAG
The DNA here is from genome assembly GCF_982258835.1 of Parasteatoda tepidariorum. Taxonomy (NCBI): domain Eukaryota; kingdom Metazoa; phylum Arthropoda; class Arachnida; order Araneae; family Theridiidae; genus Parasteatoda; species Parasteatoda tepidariorum. The sequence continues at coordinate 1,523,206 of NW_028257370.1, forward strand.
ATTAGGGCGGAAGCCGACCTGAGGAGTAATGGAACTGGCGTGTAGAAAAAGGGATGGGTAGTTTCCTGCCATTTTGGCCACCACAACGCGGCACTACAGCCGCGAACGTGCCGCAGTAGAGCTATGGAGTGTCCGCAATCTTTGGCAACGGATTAGAGCGGAAGCGCAACTGTGGAGTAAAGGCACTGGCGTTTTGTATTCGGAATGTGTAGCGTCCAACAAGTTGGGCCACCTCAACGTGGCACTACAGCCGTGCACGTGCCGCTGAAGGGCAATAGAGTGTCCGCCTTCTTTGGTCACTAAAGAGAGCGGAGGCAGAACTGAGGAGTAAATGCACTGGTGTGTAGAAATACTGGCGTGTAGTAGTTGGGCAGTGTAGTTTCCTGCCATTTTCGCCACTGCAACGCGGCACTACAGCCGTGCACGTGCAGCATTAAGGCCTTGGAGTGTTCGCCATTTTTTAGCCTGGGATTAGAGCTGAAGACCAACTGAGGAGTAAAGGCACTGGCGTGTCGTAGTAGGGCAGTGTAGAGTCCGACATTTTGGGCCACCGCAACGCGGCACTACAGCCGCGGACGTGCCACACTAGGGCTATAGACTGTTCGCCATCTTTCGCCAATGCTTAGTGTGGAAGCGCAATTGAGAAATTATGTCTTTGGTAGGGTCATGTAGGACGGTGTAGTGTCCGCTATTTTCGGCCACCACAACGCGGCACTACAGTTGCTCATGCGCCGCAGTAGGGCCATGGAGGGTCCGCCATATTTGGCCACTGATTAGAGCGGAAGCGCTACAGAGAACTTAAGTCTTTGGTAGGGTCTAGAAGGGCAGTGTAGTGTCCACCATTTTGGGCAATCGCAACTTGGCACATTCAGCCGTGGACGTGCCGCAGAAGGGCTATAGACTGTCCGCCATCTTTGGTCACTGATTAGGGCGGAAGCCGACCTGAGGAGTAAAGGCACTCGCGTGTCGTAGTAGGGCAGTGTTATTTCCTGCCATTTTGGCCCCCGCAACGCGGCTATAAAGCCGCACACGTGCCGCAGTAGGGCCATGGAGGGTCGGCAATCTTTGGCATCGGATAAGCGCGAAAGCCCAACTGAGGGGTTAAGGGACTGGCGTGTCGTAGAAGGGCAGCGAAGAGTCCGTCAATTTGGGTCACCACAACGCGGCACTACAGTTGCGCATGTGCCGCATTAGAGCTATGGAGTGTCCGCCATCTTTGGCCAATGCTTAGTGTGGAAGCGCAAATGAGAACTTATGTCTATGGTAGGGCCATGTAGGGCGGTGTAGTGTCCGCTATTTTTGGCCACCACAACGCGGCACTACAGTTGCGCATGTGCCGCAGTTGGACCATGGAGTGTCCGAAATCTTTGGAAAGTGATTAGAGTGGAAGCGAAACTGAGGTGTAAAGGCACTGGCTTGTCGTTGTAGGGCAGTGTAGAGTCCGAAATTTTTGGCCATTGCAACGCGACTCAATAGCCGCGCATGTGCCGCAATAGCGCCGTAGAGAGCCCGCTATCTTTGGTCACTAATTAGAGCGGAAGCCGAACTGAGGGTTAATGGAACTGGCGTGTAGAAAAAGGGCAGGGTAGTTTCCTGCCATTTTGGCCCCCGCAACGCGGCGCTACAGCTTTGCACGTGCCGCTGAAGGGCCATGGAGTGTCCGCCATCTTTTTCCACTATTTAGAGCGGAAGCCGAACAGAGGAGTAAATGCACTGGCGTGTCGTAGTAGGGCAGTGTAGAGTCCGACATTTTGGGCCACCGCAACGCTGCACTACAGCCGCGAACGTGCCACACTAGGGCTATAGACTGTTCGCCATCTTTGGCCACGGAGTGGAGCGGATGCCCAACTGAGGAGTAAAGGCACAGTCGTGTCGTAGTTGGGCAGTGCAGAATCCGTCAATTTGAGCTACAGCAACACGGCACTACGGTCGCGAACGTGCCGCATTAGAGCTGTGGAGTGTCCGCCATCTTTGGCCAATGCTTAGTGTGGAAGCGCAATTGAGAACTTATGTCTTTGGTAGGGTCATGTAGGACGGTGTAGTGTCCGCTATTTTGGGCCACCACAACGCGGCACTACAGTTGCCCATGCGCCTCAGTAGGGCCATGGAGGGTCCGCCATATTTGGCCACTGATTAGAGCGGAAGCGCTACTGAGAACTTAAGTCTTTGGTAGGGTCTAGAAGGGCAGTGTAGTGTCCACCATTTTGGGCAATCGCAACTGGGCACATTCAGCCGTGGACGTGCCGCAGAAGGGCTATAGACTGTCCGCCATCTTTGGTCACTGATTAGGGCGGAAGCCGACCTGAGGAGTAAAGGCACTCGCGTGTCGTAGTAGGGCAGTGCAATTTCCTGCCATTTTGGCCCCCGCAGCGCGGCTATAAAGCCGCACACGTGCCGCAGTAGGGTCATGGTGGGTCCGCAATCTTTGGCAACGGATAAGAGCGGAAGCCCAACTGAGGGGTTATGGGACTGGCGTTTAGTAGTAGGACAGCGTAGAGTTCGACAATTTGGGCAACCGAAGCGCGGCACTACAGCCGCGGACATGCCGCATTAGAGCTATGGAGTGTCCGCCATCTTTGGCCAATGCTTAGTGTGGAAGCGCAATTGAGAACTTATGTCTTTGGTAGGGTCATGTAGGGCGGTGAAGTGTCCGCTATTTTGGGCCACCACAACGCGGCACTACAGTTGCGCATGTGCCGCAGTTGGACCATGGAGTGTCCGAAATCTTTGGCCAGTTATTAGAGTGGAAGCGAAACTGAGGTGTAAAGGCACTTTCGTGTCGTAGTAGGGCAGTGTATTTTCCTGCATTTTTGGCCCCCGCAACGCGGCGCTTCAGCCGTGCACGTGCCGCTGAAGGGCCATGGAGTGTCCGCCATCTTTTTCCACTATTTAGAGCGGAAGCCGAACAGAGGAGTAATGGAACTGGCGTGTAGAAAAAGGGCAGGGTAGTTTCCGCCATTTTGGCCACCACAACGCGGCACTACAGCCGTGCACGTGCCGCATTAGAGCCTTGGAGTGTTCGCCATTTTTTGGCCACGGATTAGAGCGGAAGACCAACTGAGGAATAAAGGCACTTTCGTGTCGTAGTAGGACAGTGTATTTTCCTGCATTTTTGGCCCCCGCAACGCGGCGCTACAGCCGTGCACGTGCCGCTGAAGGGCCATGGAGTGTCCGCCATCTTTGTCCACTATTTAGAGCGGAAGCCGAACAGAGGAGTAAAGGCACTGGTGTGTCGTAGTAGGGCAGTGTAGAGACTGACATGTTGGGCCGCAGCTACGCGGCACTACAGCTTACACGTGCCGCTGAAGGGCCATGGATTGTCCGCCATATTTTTCCACTATTTAGAGCGGAAGCCGAACTGAGGAGTAAAGGCACTGGCGTGTAGTAGTTGGGCAGTGTAGTTTCCTGCCATTTTCGCCACTGCAACGCGGCACTACAGCAGTGCACGTGCGGCATTAGGGGGCGGTAGTGTTCGCCATCTTTGGCCACGGATTAGAGCGGAAGCCCTGCTGAGGAGTAAAGGCACTGGCGTGTCGTAGTAGGGCAGTGTAATTTCCTGCCATTTTGGCCCTCGCAACGCGGCTATAACGCCGCACACGTGCCGAAGTAGGGCCATGGAGGGTCCGCCATATTTGGCCACTGATTAGAGCGGAAGCGCTACTGAGAACTTAAGTCTTTGGTAGGGTCTCGAAGGGCAGTGTAGTGTCCGCCATTTTGGGCAAACGCAACTTGGCACATTCAGCCGTGGACGTGCCGTAAAAGGGCTATAGACTGTCCGCCATCTTTGGCTCCTGATTAGAGCGGAAGCAGAACTGTGGAGTAAAAGCACTGGCGTGTTGTAGTCGGGCAGTGTAGCGACCGACAAGTTGGACAACCGCAACGCGGCACTAAAGTCGTGCACGTGCCGCAGAAGGGCCAAGGAGGGTCCGCCATCTTTGGTCACTGCAACGCGGCACTACAGCTGCGCACAAGCCGCAATAGGACCGTGGAGTGTCCGCAATCTTTGGCAACGGATGAGTGCGTTATCCCAAATGAGGGGTTATGGGACTGGCGTGTCGTAGTAGGGCAGCGAAGAGTTCGACAATTTGGGCTACCGCAACGCGGCACTACATCCGCGGACGTGCCGCATTAGAGCTTTAGAGTGTCCGCCTATTTTTGGCCAATGCTTAGAGTGGAAGCGCAATTGAGAACTTAAGTCTTTGGTAGGGTCATGTAGGGCAGTGTAGTGTCCGCTATTTTGGGCCACCACAACGCGGCACTACAGTTGCCCATGCGCCGCAGTTGAACCATGTAGTGTCCGCCTTCTTTGGTCACAGATTAGAGCGGAAGCCCAACTGAGGAGTAAAGGCACTGGTGTGTAGAAATAGGGCAGTGTAGTTTCCTGCCATTTTGGCCACCGCAACGAGGCACTAAAGCCGTGCACGTACCGCAGAAATGCCATAGAGTGTCCGCCATATTTTCCCGCTATTTAGAGCGGAAGCCGAACTGAGGAGTAATGGCACTGGCGTGTAGTAGTTGGGCAGTGTAGTTTCCTGCCATTTTCGCCACTGCAACGCGGCACTACAGCCGTGCACGTGCAGCATTAGGGCCTTGGTGTGTTCGCCATGTTTTAACCTGGGATTAGAGCAGAAGACCAACTGAGGAGTAAAGGCACTGGCGTGTCGTAGTAGGGCAGTGTAGAGTCCGACATTTTGGGCCACCGCAACGCGGCACTACAGCCGCGGACGTGCCACACTAGGGCTATAGACTGTTCGCCATCTTTGGCCACGGAGTGGAGCGGAAGCCCAACTGAGGAGTAAAGGCACAGTCGTGTCGTAGTTGGGCAGTGCAGAATCCGACAATTTGAGCTACAGCAACGCGGCATTACAGCCGCGCACGTGCCTCAGAAATGCTATAGAGTGTCCGCCTTCTTTGGTCAAAGATTAGAGCGGAAGTCGAACTGAGGAGTAAAGGCACAGGCGTGTGGTCGTAGGGCTGGGAAGAGTCCGACATGTTGGGCCACCGAATCGCGGCACTTCAGCCGCGCGAGTGCCGCTGAAGGGCCATGGACTGTCCGCCATATTTTTCCACTATTTAGAGCGGAAGCCGAACTGAGGAGTAAAGGCACTGGCGTGTAGTAGTTGGGCAGTGTAGTTTCCTGCCATTTTCGCCACTGCAACGCGGCACTACAGCAGTGCACGTGCGGCATTAGGGGGCGGTAGTGTTCGCCATCTTTGGCCACGGATTAGAGCGGAAGCCCTACTGAGGAGTAAAGGCACTGGCGTGTCGTAGTAGGGCAGTGTAATTTCCTGCCATTTTGGCCCTCGCTACGCGGCTATAACGCCGCACACGTGCCGAAGTAGGGCCATGGAGGGTCCGCCATATTTGGCCACTGATTAGAGCGGAAGCGCTACTGAGAACTTAAGTCTTTGGTAGGGTCTCGAAGGGCAGTGTAGTGTCCACCATTTTGGGCAATCGCAACTTGGCACATTCAGCGGTGGACATGCCGCAAAAGGGCTATAGACTGTCCGCCATCTTTGGCTCCTGATTAGAGCGGAAGCAGAACTGTGGAGTAAAAGCACTGGCGTGTTGTAGTCGGGGAGTGTAGCGACCGACAAGTTTGACAACCGCAACGCGGCACTACAGTCGTGCACGTGCCGCAGAAGGGCCAAGGAGGGTCCGCCATCTTTGGTCACAGATTAGGGCGGAAGCCGACCTGAGGAGTAATGGAACTGGCGTGTAGAAAAAGGGATGGGTAGTTTCCTGCCATTTTGGCCACCACAACGCGGCACTACAGCCGCGAACGTGCCGCAGTAGAGCTATGGAGTGTCCGCAATCTTTGGCAACGGATTAGAGCGGAAGCGCAACTGTGGAGTAAAGGCACTGGCGTTTTGTATTCGGAATGTGTAGCGTCCAACAAGTTGGGCCACCTCAACGTGGCACTACAGCCGTGCACGTGCCGCTGAAGGGCAATAGAGTGTCCGCCTTCTTTGGTCACTAAAGAGAGCGGAGGCAGAACTGAGGAGTAAATGCACTGGTGTGTAGAAATACTGGCGTGTAGTAGTTGGGCAGTGTAGTTTCCTGCCATTTTCGCCACTGCAACGCGGCACTACAGCCGTGCACGTGCAGCATTAAGGCCTTGGAGTGTTCGCCATTTTTTAGCCTGGGATTAGAGCTGAAGACCAACTGAGGAGTAAAGGCACTGGCGTGTCGTAGTAGGGCAGTGTAGAGTCCGACATTTTGGGCCACCGCAACGCGGCACTACAGCCGCGGACGTGCCACACTAGGGCTATAGACTGTTCGCCATCTTTCGCCAATGCTTAGTGTGGAAGCGCAATTGAGAAATTATGTCTTTGGTAGGGTCATGTAGGACGGTGTAGTGTCCGCTATTTTCGGCCACCACAACGCGGCACTACAGTTGCTCATGCGCCGCAGTAGGGCCATGGAGGGTCCGCCATATTTGGCCACTGATTAGAGCGGAAGCGCTACAGAGAACTTAAGTCTTTGGTAGGGTCTAGAAGGGCAGTGTAGTGTCCACCATTTTGGGCAATCGCAACTTGGCACATTCAGCCGTGGACGTGCCGCAGAAGGGCTATAGACTGTCCGCCATCTTTGGTCACTGATTAGGGCGGAAGCCGACCTGAGGAGTAAAGGCACTCGCGTGTCGTAGTAGGGCAGTGTTATTTCCTGCCATTTTGGCCCCCGCAACGCGGCTATAAAGCCGCACACGTGCCGCAGTAGGGCCATGGAGGGTCGGCAATCTTTGGCATCGGATAAGCGCGAAAGCCCAACTGAGGGGTTAAGGGACTGGCGTGTCGTAGAAGGGCAGCGAAGAGTCCGTCAATTTGGGTCACCACAACGCGGCACTACAGTTGCGCATGTGCCGCATTAGAGCTATGGAGTGTCCGCCATCTTTGGCCAATGCTTAGTGTGGAAGCGCAAATGAGAACTTATGTCTATGGTAGGGCCATGTAGGGCGGTGTAGTGTCCGCTATTTTTGGCCACCACAACGCGGCACTACAGTTGCGCATGTGCCGCAGTTGGACCATGGAGTGTCCGAAATCTTTGGAAAGTGATTAGAGTGGAAGCGAAACTGAGGTGTAAAGGCACTGGCTTGTCGTTGTAGGGCAGTGTAGAGTCCGAAATTTTTGGCCATTGCAACGCGACACAATAGCCGCGCATGTGCCGCAATAGCGCCGTAGAGAGCCCGCTATCTTTGGTCACTAATTAGAGCGGAAGCCGAACTGAGGGTTAATGGAACTGGCGTGTAGAAAAAGGGCAGGGTAGTTTCCTGTCATTTTGGCCCCCGCAACGCGGCGCTACAGCTTTGCACGTGCCGCTGAAGGGCCATGGAGTGTCCGCCATCTTTTTCCACTATTTAGAGCGGAAGCCGAACAGAGGAGTAAATGCACTGGCGTGTCGTAGTAGGGCAGTGTAGAGTCCGACATTTTGGGCCACCGCAACGCTGCACTACAGCCGCGAACGTGCCACACTAGGGCTATAGACTGTTCGCCATCTTTGGCCACGGAGTGGAGCGGATGCCCAACTGAGGAGTAAAGGCACAGTCGTGTCGTAGTTGGGCAGTGCAGAATCCGTCAATTTGAGCTACAGCAACACGGCACTACGGTCGCGAACGTGCCGCATTAGAGCTGTGGAGTGTCCGCCATCTTTGGCCAATGCTTAGTGTGGAAGCGCAATTGAGAACTTATGTCTTTGGTAGGGTCATGTAGGACGGTGTAGTGTCCGCTATTTTGGGCCACCACAACGCGGCACTACAGTTGCCCATGCGCCTCAGTAGGGCCATGGAGGGTCCGCCATATTTGGCCACTGATTAGAGCGGAAGCGCTACTGAGAACTTAAGTCTTTGGTAGGGTCTAGAAGGGCAGTGTAGTGTCCACCATTTTGGGCAATCGCAACTGGGCACATTCAGCCGTGGACGTGCCGCAGAAGGGCTATAGACTGTCCGCCATCTTTGGTCACTGATTAGGGCGGAAGCCGACCTGAGGAGTAAAGGCACTCGCGTGTCGTAGTAGGGCAGTGCAATTTCCTGCCATTTTGGCCCCCGCAGCGCGGCTATAAAGCCGCACACGTGCCGCAGTAGGGTCATGGTGGGTCCGCAATCTTTGGCAACGGATAAGAGCGGAAGCCCAACTGAGGGGTTATGGGACTGGCGTTTAGTAGTAGGACAGCGTAGAGTTCGACAATTTGGGCAACCGAAGCGCGGCACTACAGCCGCGGACATGCCGCATTAGAGCTATGGAGTGTCCGCCATCTTTGGCCAATGCTTAGTGTGGAAGCGCAATTGAGAACTTATGTCTTTGGTAGGGTCATGTAGGGCGGTGAAGTGTCCGCTATTTTGGGCCACCACAACGCGGCACTACAGTTGCGCATGTGCCGCAGTTGGACCATGGAGTGTCCGAAATCTTTGGCCAGTTATTAGAGTGGAAGCGAAACTGAGGTGTAAAGGCACTTTCGTGTCGTAGTAGGGCAGTGTATTTTCCTGCATTTTTGGCCCCCGCAACGCGGCGCTTCAGCCGTGCACGTGCCGCTGAAGGGCCATGGAGTGTCCGCCATCTTTTTCCACTATTTAGAGCGGAAGCCGAACAGAGGAGTAATGGAACTGGCGTGTAGAAAAAGGGCAGGGTAGTTTCCGCCATTTTGGCCACCACAACGCGGCACTACAGCCGTGCACGTGCCGCATTAGAGCCTTGGAGTGTTCGCCATTTTTTGGCCACGGATTAGAGCGGAAGACCAACTGAGGAATAAAGGCACTTTCGTGTCGTAGTAGGACAGTGTATTTTCCTGCATTTTTGGCCCCCGCAACGCGGCGCTACAGCCGTGCACGTGCCGCTGAAGGGCCATGGAGTGTCCGCCATCTTTGTCCACTATTTAGAGCGGAAGCCGAACAGAGGAGTAAAGGCACTGGTGTGTCGTAGTAGGGCAGTGTAGAGTCCGACAATTTGGGCCACCGTAACGCGGCACTACAGACGCGCATGTGCCGCAATAGGGCCATAAAGTGTCCGCCTTCTTTGTTCACTAATTTGAGCAGAAGTCGAACTGAGGAGTAAAGGCACTGGTGAGTAGAAATAGGACAGTGTAGTTTCCTGCCATTTTGGCCACCGCAACGCGGTAATACAGCCGTGCACGTGCAGCATTAGGACCGTGGAGTGTCCGCAATCTTTGGCTACGGATTAGAGCGGAAACCCATCAGAGGGTTAAGGGACTGGCGTGTCGTAGTAGGGCAGCGTAGAGTCCGACAATTTGGACACCGCAACGCGGCACTACAGCCGCGGACGTGCCGCACTAGGGCTATAAACTGTTCGCCATCTTTGGCCACTGATTAGAGCTGAAGCCCTACTGTGGAGTAAAGGCACTGGCGTTTTGTAGTCGGACTGTGTAGCGTCCAAAAAGTTGGGCCACCTCAACGCGGCACTACAGCCGTGCACGTGCCGCTGAAGGGCCATAGAGTGTCCGCCTTCTTTGGTCACTAAAGAGAGCGGAGGCAGAACTGAGGAGTAAATGCACTGGTGTGTAGAAATAGGGCAAAGTAGTTTCCTGCCAATTTGGCCACCGCAACGCGGCACTACAGCCGTGCACGTGCAGCATTAGGGCCTTGGAGAGTTCGCCATTTTTTAGCCTGGGATTAGAGCGGAAGCCCAACTGAGGAGTAAAGGCACTGGCATGTCGTAGTAGGGCAGTGTAGAGTCTGACATTTTGGGCCACCGCAACGCGGCACTACAGCCGCGGGCGTGCCGCTCTAGGTCTATAGACTTTTCGCCATCTTTGGCCACGGAGTGGAGCGGAAGCCCAACTGAGGAGTAAAGGCACTGGCGTGTCGTAGTTTGGCAGTGCAGAATCCAACATTTTGGGCTACCGCAACGTTGCACTACAGCCGCGCACGTGCCGCAGTATTGCCATAGATTGTCCGCCATATTTTTCCACTATTTAGAGCGGAAGCCGAACTGAGGAGTAATGGCACTGGCGTGTAGTAGTTGGGCAGTGTAGTTTCCTGCCATTTTCGCCACTGCAACGCGGCACTACAGACGTGCACGTGCAGCATTAGGGCCTTGGAGTGTTCGCCATTTTTTAGTCTGGGATTAGAGCGGAAGACCAACTGAGGAGTAAAGGCACTGGCTGTAGTAGTTGGGCAGTGTAGTTTCCTGCCATTTTCGCCTCTGCAACGCAGCACTACAGCCGCGGACGTGCCACACTAGGGGTATAGACTGTTCGCCATCTTTGGCCACGGAGTGGAGCGGAAGCCCAACTGAGGAGTAAATGCACAGTCGTGTCGTAGTTGGGCAGTGCAGAATCCGTCAATTTGAGCTACAGCAACGCGGCACTACAGCCACGCACGTGCCGCAGAAATGCCATAGAGTGTTCGCCATATTTTTCCACTATATAGAGCGGAAGCAGAACTGAGGAGTAAAGGCACTGGCGTGTAGTAGTTGGGCAGTGTAATTTCCTGCCATTTTGGCCCCCGCAACGCGGATATAAAGCCGCACACGTGCCGCAGTTGGGCCATGGAGGGTCCGCCATATTTGGCCACTGATTGAAGCGGAAGCGCTACTGAGAATTTAAGTCTTTGGTAGGGTCTAGAAGGCAGTGTAGTGTCCACCATTTTGGGCAATCGCAACTTGGCACATTCAGCCGTGGACGTGCTGCAGAAGGGCTATAGAGTGTCCGCCATCTTTGGCTCCTGATTAGAGCGGAAGCAGAACTGTGGAGTAAAGGCACTCGCGTGTCGTAGTAGGGCAGCGTAATTTCCTGCCATTTTGGCCCCCGCAACGCGGCTATAAAGCCGCACACGTGCCGCCGTAGGGCCATGGAGGGTCCGCAATCTTTGGCAACGGATAAGAGCGGAAGCCCAACTGTGGGGTTCTGGGACTGGCGTTTAGTAGTAGGATAGCGATGAGTTCGACATATTGGGCAACAACAACGCTGCACTACAGCCGCAATTGAGAACTTATGTCTTTGGTAGGGTCATGTAGGGCGGTGTAGTGTCCGCTATTTTGGGCCACCACAACGCGGCACTACAGTTGCGCATTTGCCGCAGTTGGACCATGGAGTGTCCGAAATCTTTGGCCAGTGATTAGAGTGGAAGCCCAACTGAGGTGTAAAGGCACTGACTAGTCGTTGTAGAGTAGTGTAGGGCCCGAAATTTTGGGCCACTGCAACGCGACACAATAGCCGCGCATGTGCCGCAATAGCGCCGCAGAGAGTCCGCTTTCTTTGGTCACTAATTAGATGTCTTTGAATTTTTAAAGCCTTTTAGAATGCTAATTTCTTCATTTTAAGCTTCTCAGAACACTTTATTTCGCATAGGCATACATAGTAAACTTTAGGGTCACGCTGCGTACCCCCTAATTGACCTATAATTATTTTCTGTGGTAGGTTACACTATTACCCTGTAATATAATAAGTGGTCCAATTTAAAAATTATAGGTCAATATTAAGGTCCGATACCGTGCCGTTAGTTAACATAGAAAAGTGTCTTCGAATTTCCTTGTTTTAATGCACTATTTAAAATATACATAGTGTACCCCCTAATTGACCTATAATTATTTCCTGTGGTAGGGTACACTATTACCCTGTAATATAATACCTGGTCCAATTTAAATAATATGGGTCAATATTAAGGTCTGATATTGCGCCTTGCATTAGTTAACCATTGAAAGATGTCTTTGAATTTTTAAAGCATTTTAGAACGCTTATTTCTTACTTTTAAGCTTCTCAGAACACTCTATTTCGCATAGGCATCCATAGTAAACTTTAGGGTCACGCTGTGTTCCCCCTAATTGACCTATAATTATTTCCGGTTTTAGGGTACACTATTACCCTGTAATATAATACGTGGTCAAATTTAAAAATTATAGGTCAATATTAAGGTCCGATACCGTGCCGTTAGTTAACATTGAAAAATGTCTGAATTTTTAAAGCATTTTAGAACGCATATTTCCTCATTTTAAGCTTCTCAGAACACTTTATTTCGCATAGGCATACATAGTAAACTTTAGGGTCACGCTGTGTACCCCCTAATTGACCTATAATTATTTACTGTGGTAGGGTACACTATAACCCTGTAATATAATACGTGGTCCAATTTAAAAATTATAGGTCAATATTAAGGTCCGATACCGTGACGTCAGTTAACATAGAAAAGTGTCTTCGAATTTCCTTGTTTTAATGCACTATTTAAAATATACATAGTGTACCCCCTAATTGACCTATAATTATTTCCTGTGGTAGGGTACACTATTACCCTGTAATATAATTCCTGGTCCAATTTAAATATTATGGGTCAATATTAAGGTCTGATATTGCGCCTTGCGTTAGTTAACCATTGAAAAAAGTCTTTGAATTTTTAAAGCATTTTAGAACGCTAATTTCTTCATTTTAAGCTTCTCAGAACACTTTATTTCGCATAGGCATACATAGTAAACTTTAGGGTCACGCTGTGTACCCCCTAATTGACCTATAATTATTTTCTGTGGTAGGTTACACTATTACCCTGTAATATAATAAGTGGTCCAATTTAAAAATTATAGGTCAATATTAAGGTCCGATACCGTGCCGTTAGTTAACATAGAAAAGTGTCTTCGAATTTCCTTGTTTTAATGCACTATTTAAAATATACATAGTGTACCCCCTAATTGACCTATAATTATTTCCTGTGGTAGGGTACACTATTACCCTGTAATATAATACCTGGTCCAATTTAAATAATATGGGTCAATATTAAGGTCTGATATTGCGCCTTGCGTTAGTTAACCATTGAAAGATGTCTTTGAATTTTTAAAGCATTTTAGAACGCTTATTTCTTCATTTTAAGCTTCTCAGAACACTCTATTTCGCATAGGCATCCATAGTAAACTTTAGGGTCACACTGTGTTCCCCCTAATTGACCTATAATTATTTCCGGTTTTAGGGTACACTATTAACCTGTAATATAATACGTGGTCCAATTTAAAAATTATAGGTCAATATTAAGGTCCGATACCGTGCCGTTAGTTAACATTGAAAAATGTCTGAATTTTTAAAGCATTTTAGAACGCTTATTTCTTCATTTTAAGCTTCTCAGAACACTTTATTTCTCATAGGCATACATAGTAAACTTTAGGGTCACGCTGTGTACCCCCTAATTGACCTATAATTATTTCCTATGGTAGGGTACACTATTAAACTGTAATATAATACGTGGTCCAATTTAAAAATTATAGGTCAATATTAAGCTCCGATACCGTGCCGTTAGTTAACATAGAAAAGAATCTTCGAATTTCCTTGTTTTAATGTACTATTTAAAATATACATAGTGTACCCCCTAATTAACCTATAATTATTTCCTGTGGTAGGGTACACTATTACCCTGTAATATAATACCTGGTCCAATTTAAATATTATGGGTCAATATTAAGGTCTGATATTGCGCCTTGCTTTAGTTAACCATTGAAAGATGTCTTTGAATTTTTAAAGCATTTTAGAACGCTTATTTCTTAATTTTAAGCTTCTCAGAACACTTTATTTCGCATAGGCATACATAGTAAAATTTAGGGTCACGCTGTGTACCCCCTAATTGACCTATAATTATTTCCTGTGGTAGGGTACACTATAACCCTGTAATATAATACGTGGTCTAATTTAAAAATTATAGGTCAATATTAAGTTCCGATACCGTGCCGTTAGTTAACATAGAAAAGTGTCTTCGAATTTCCTTGTTTTAATGCACTATTTAAACTATACATAGTGTACCCCCTAATTGACCTATAATTATTTCCTGTGGTAGGGTACACTATTACCCTGTAATATAATACCTGGTCCAATTTAAATAATATGGGTCAATATTAAGGTCTGATATTGCGCCTTGCGTCAGTTAACCATTGAAAGATGTCTTTGAATTTTTTAAGCATTTTAGAACGCTTATTTCTTAATTTCAAGCTTCTCAGAACACTCTATTTCGCATAGGCATACATAGTAAAATTTAGGTTCACGCTGTGTACCCCCTAAATGACCTATAATTATTTCCTGTGGTAGGATACACTATTTCCCTGTAATATAATACGTGGTCCAATTTAAAAATTATAGGTCAATATTAAGGTCCGATACCGTGCCGTTAGTTAACAAAGAAAAGTGTCTTTGAATTTTTAAAGCATTTTAGAACGCTTATTTCCTCATTTTAAGCTTCTCAGAACACTTTATTTCGCATAGGCATACATAGTAAACTTTAGGGTCACGCTGTGTACCCCCTAATTGACCTATAATTATTTCCTGTGGTAGGGTACACTATTTCCCTGTAATATAATACGTGGTCCAATTGAAAAATTATAGGTCAATATTAAGGTCCGATACCGTGCCGTTAGTTAACATTGAAAAGTGTCTTTGTATTTCCTTGTTTTAATGCACTATTTAAAATATACATAGTGTACCCCCTAATTGACCTATAATTATTTCCTGTGGTAGGGTACACTATTACCCTATAATATAATACCTGGTCCAATTTAAATATTATGGTTCCATATTAAGGTCTGATATCGCGCCTTGCGTTAGTTAACCATTGAAAGATGTCTTTGAATTTTTAAAGCATTTTAGAACGCTTATTTCTTCATTTTAAGCTTCTCAGAACACTCTATTTCGCATAGGCATACATAGTAAACTTTAGGGTCACGCTGTGTTCCCCCTAATTGACCTATAATTATTTCCGGTTTTAGGGTACACTATTACCCTGTAATATAATACGTGGTCCAATTTAAAAATTATAGGTCAATATTAAGGTCCTATACCGTGCCGTTAGTTAACATAGAAATGTGTCTTTGAATTTTTAAAGCATTTTAGAACGCTTATTTCCTCATTTTAAGCTTCTCAGAACACTTTATTTCTCATAGGCATACATAGTAAACTTTAGGGTCACGCTGTGTACCCCCTAATTGACCTATAATTATTTCCTGTGGTAGGGTACACTATTACCCTGTAATATAATACGTGGTCCAATTTAAAAATTATTGGTCAATATTAAGGTCCGATACCGTGCCGTTAGTTAACATAGAAAAGTGTCTTCGTATTTCCTTGTTTTAATGCACTATTTAAACTATACATAGTGTACCCCCTAATTGACCTATAATTATTTCCTGCGGTAGGGTACACTATTACCCTGTAATATAATACCTGGTCCAATTTAAATATTATGGGTCAATATTAAGGTCTGATATTGCGCCTTGCGTTAGTTAACCATTGAAAGATGTCTTTGAATTTTTAAAGCATTTTAGAACGCTTATTTCTTCATTTTAAGCTTCTCAGAACACTCTATTTCGCATAGGCATGCATAGTAAAATTTAGGGTCACGCTGTGTTCCCCCTAAATGATCTATAACTATTTCCTGTGGTAGGGTACACTATTACCCTGTAATATAATACGTGGTCCAATTTAAAAATTATAGGTCAATATTAAGGTCCGATACCGTGCCGTTAGTTAACATTGAAAAATGTCTGAATTTTTAAAGCATTTTAGAACGCTTATTTCCTCATTTTAAGCTTCTCAGAACACTTTATTTCGCATAGGCATACATAGTAAACTTTAGGGTCACGCTGTGTAACCCCTAATTGACCTATAATTATTTCCTGTGGTAGGATACACTATAACCCTGTAATATAATACGTGGTCCAATTTAAAAATTATAGGTCAATATTAAGGTCCGATACCGTGCCGTTAGTTAACATAGAAAAGTGTCTTCGAATTTCCTTGTTTTAATGCACTATTTAAAATATACATAGTGTTCCCCCTAATAGACCTATAATTATTTCCTGTGGTAGGGTACACTATTACCCTGTAATATAATACGTGGTCCAATTTAAAAATTATAGGTCAATATTAAGCTCCGATACCGTGCCGTTAGTTAACATAGAAAAGTGTCTTCGAATTTCCTTGTTTTAATGCACTATTTAAAATATACATAGTGTTCCCCCTAATAGACCTATAATTATTTCCTGTGGTAGGGTACACTATTACCCTGTAATATAATACGTGGTCCAATTTAAAAATTATAACACAATATTAAGGTCCGATACCGTGCTGTTAGTTAACATTGAAAAATGTCTTTGAATTTTTAAAGCATTTTAGAACGCTTATTTCTTCATTTTAAGCTTCTCAGAACACTCTATTTCGCATAGGCATGCATAGTAAAATTTAGGGTCACGCTGTGTACCCCCTAAATGATCTATAATTATTTCCTAAGGTAGGATACACTATAACCCTGTAATATAATACGTGGTCCAATTTAAAAATTATAGGTCAATATTAAGGTCCGATACCGTGCCGTTAGTTAACATAGAAAAGTGTCTTTGAATTTTTAAAGCATTTTAGAACGCTTATTTCCTCATTTTAAGCTTCTCAGAACAGTTTATTTCGCATAGGCATACATAGTAAACTTTAGGGTCACATTGTGTATCCCCTAATTGACCTATAATTATTTCCTGTGGTAGGGTACACTATTACCCTGTAATATAATACGTGGTCCAATTTAAAAATTATAGGTCAATATTAAGGTCCGATACCGTGCCGTTAGTTAACATAGAAAAGTGTCTTCGTATTTCCTTGTTTTAATGCACTATTTAAAATATACATAGTGTACCCCCTAATTGACCTATAATTATTTCCTGCGGTAGGGTACACTATTACCCTGTAATATAATACGTGGTCCAATTTAAAAATTATAGGTCAATATTAAGGTCCGATACCGTGCCGTTAGTTAACATAGAAAAGTGTCTTCGAATTTCCTTGTTTTAATGCACTATTTAAAATATACATAGTGTACCCCCTAATTGACCTATAATTATTTCCTGTGGTAGGGTACACTATTACCCTGTAATATAATACCTGGTCCAATTTAAATATTATGGGTCAATATTAAGGTCTGATATTGCGCCTAGCGTTAGTTAACCATTGAAAGATGTCTTTGAATTTTTAAAGCATTTTAGAACGCTTATTTCTTCATTTTAAGCTTCTCAGAACACTCTATTTCGCATAGGCATACATAGTAAACTTTAGGGTCACGCTGTGTACCCCCTATTTGACCTATAATTATTTCCTGTGGTAGGGTACACTATTACCCTATAATATAATACGTGGTCCAATTTAAAAATTATAGGTCAATATTAAGGTCCGATACCGTGCCGTTAGTTATCATAGAAAAGTGTCTTTGAATTTTTAAAGCATTTTAGAACGCTTATTTCCTCATTTTAAGCTTCTCAGAACACTTTATTTCGCACAGGCATACATAGTAAACTTTAGGGTCACACTGTGTATCCCCTAATTGACCTATAATTATTTCCTGTTGTAGGGTACACTATTACCCTGTAATATAATACGTGGTCCAATTTAAATATTATAGGTCCATATTAAGGTCCGATACCGTGCCGTTAGTTAACATAGAAAAGTGTCTTCGTATTTCCTTGTTTTAATGCACTATTTAAAATATACATAGTGTACCCCCTAATTGACCTATAATTATTTCCTGTGGTAGGGTACACTATTACCCTGTAATATAATACGTGGTCCAATTTAAAAATTATAGGTCAATATTAAGGTCCGATACCGTGCCGTTAGTTAACATTGAAAAATGTCTGCATTTTTAAAGCATTTTAGAACGCTTATTTCCTCATTTTAAGCTTCTCAGAACACTTTATTTCGCATAGGCATACATAGTAAACTTTAGGGTCACACTGTGTATCCCCTAATTGACCTATCATTATTTCCTGTGGTAGGGTACACTATTACCCTGTAATATAACACGTGGTCCAATTTAAAAATTATAGGTCAATATTAAGGTCCGATACCGTGCCGTTAGTTAACATAGAAAAGTGTCTTCGAATTTCCTTGTTTTAATGCACTATTTAAAATATACATAGTGTACCCCCTAATTGACCTATAATTATTTCCTGTGGTAGGGTACACTATTACCCTGTAATATAATACCTGGTCCAATTTAAATATTATGGGTCAATATTAAGGTCTGATATTGCGCCTAGCGTTAGTAAACCATTGAAAGATGTCTTTGAATTTTTAAAGCATTTTAGAACGCTTATTTCTTCATTTTAAGCTTCTCAGAACACTCTATTTCGCATAGGCATACATAGTAAACTTTAGGGTCACGCTGTGTACCCCCTAATTGACCTATAATTATTTCCTGTGGTAGGGTACACTATTACCCTATAATATAATACGTGGTCCAATTTAAAAATTATTGGTCAATATTAAGGTCCGATACCTTGCCGTTAGTTAACATAGAAAAGTGTCTTTGAATTTTTAAAGCATTTTAGAACGCTAATTTCTTCATTTTAAGCTTCTCAGAACACTTTATTTCGCATAGGCATACATAGTAAACTTTTGGGTCACGCTGTGTACCCCCTAATTGACCTATAATTATTTCCTGTGGTAGGGTACACTATTTCCCTGTGATATAATACGTGGTCCATTTTAAAAATTATAGGTCAATATTAAGGTCCGATACCGTGCCGTTAGTTAACATAGAAAAGTGTCTTCGTATTTCCTTGTTTTAATGCACTATTTAAAATATACATAGTGTACCCCCTAATTGACCTATAATTATTTCCTAGGGCAGGGTACACTATTACCCTGTAATATAATGCCTGGTCCAATTTAAATATTATGGGTCAATATTAAGGTCTGATATTGCGCCTTGCGTTAATTAACCATTGAAAGATGTCTTTGAATTTTTAAAGCATTTTAGAACGCTTATTTCTTCATTTTAAGCTTCTGAGAACACTTTATTTCGCATTGGCATACATAGTAAACTTTAGGGTCCCGCTGTGTACCCCCTAATTGACCTATAATTATTTTCTGTTTTAGGGTACACTATCACCCTGTAATATAATACGTGGTCCAATTTAAAAATTTTAGGTCAATATTAAGGTCCGATACCGTGCCGTTAGTTAACATAGAAAAGAGTCTTCGAATTTTCTTGTTTTAATGTACTATTTAAAATATACATAGTGTACCCCCTAATTGACCTATATTTAATTCCTGTGGTAGGGTACACTATTACCCTGTAATATAATACCTGGTCCAATTTAAATATTATGGTTCCTTATTAAGGTCTGATATCGCGCCTTGCGTTAGTTAACCATTGAAAGATGTCTTTGAATTTTTAAAGCATTTTAGAACGCTTATTTCTTCATTTTAAGCTTCTGAGAACACTTCATTTCGCATAGGCATACATAGTAAACTTTAGGGTCACGCTGTGTACCCCCTAATTGACCTATAACTATTTCCTGTGGTAGGGCACACTATTACCCTGTAATATAATACGTGGTCCAATTGAAAAATTATAGGTCAATATTAAGGTCCGATACCGTGCTGTTAGTTAACATAGAAAAGTGTCTTCGTATTTCATTGTTTTAATGCACTATTTAAAATATACATAGTGTACCCCCTAATTGACCTATAATTATTTCCTGTGGTAGGGTACACTATTACCCTGTAATATAATACCTGGTCCAATTTAAATATTATGGTTCCTTATTAAGGTCTGATATCGCGCCTTGCGTTAGTTAACCATTGAAAGATGTCTTTGAATTTTTAAAGCATTTTAGAACGCTTATTTCTTCATTTTAAGCTTCTCAGAACACTCTATTTCGCATAGGCATACATAGTAAACTTTAGGGTCACGCTGTGTACCCCCTAATTGACCTATAATTATTTCTTGTGGTAGGGTACACTATTACCCTATAATATAATACGTGGTTCAATTTAAAAATTATAGGTCAATATTAAGGTCCGATACCGTGCCGTTAGTTAACATAGAAAAGTGTCTTTGAATTTTTAAAGCATTTTAGAACGCTTATTTCCTCATTTTAAGCTTCTCAGAACACTTTATTTCGCATAGGCATACATAGTAAACTTTAGGGTCACACTGTGTACCCCCTAATTGACCTATAATTATTTCCTGTGGTAGGGTACACTATTACCATGCAATATAATACGTGGTCCAATTTAAAAATTATAGGTCAATATTAAGGTCCGATACCGTGCCGTTAGTTAACATAGAAAAGTGTCTTCGTATTTCCTTGTTTAAATGCACTATTTAAAATATACATAGTGTACCCCCTAATTGACCTATAATTATTTCCTGTGGTAGGGTACACTATTACCCTGTAATATAATACCTGGTCCAATTCAAATATTATGGGTCAATATTAAGGTCTGATATTGCGCCTTGCGTTAGTTAACCATTGAAAGATGTCTTTGAATTTTTAAAGCATTTTAGAACGCTAATTTCTTCATTTTAAGCTTCTCAGAACACTCTATTTCGCATAGGCATACATAGTAAACTTAAGGGTCACGCTGTGTACCCTCTAATTGACCTATAATTATTTCCTGTGGTAGGATACACTATAACCCTGTAATATAATACGTGGTCCAATTTAAAAATTATAGGTCAATATTAAGGTCCGATACCGTGCCGTTAGTTAACATAGAAAAGTGTCTTCGAATTTCCTTGTTTTAATGCACTATTTAAAATATACATAGTGTACCCCCTAATTGACCTATAATTATTTCCTGTGGTAGGGTACACTATTACCCTGTGATATAATACCTGGTTCAAGTTAAATATTATGGGTCAATATTAAGGTCTGATATTGCGCCTTGCGTTAGTTAACCATTGAAAGATGTCTTTGAATTTTTAAAGCATTTTAGAACGCTTATTTCTTCATTTTAAGCATCTCAGAACACTCTATTTCGCATAGGCATACATAGTAAACTTTAGGGTCACGCTGAGTACCCCCTAATTGACCTATAATTATTTTCTGCGGTAGGGTACTCTATCACCCTGTAATATAATACGTGGTCCAATTTAAAAATTATAGGTCAATATTAAGGTCCGATACCATGCCGTTAGTTAACATAGAAAAATGTCTTCGTATTTTCTTGTTTTAAAGCACTATTTAAAATATACATAGTGTACCCCCTAATTGACCTATAATTATTTCCTGTTGTAGGGTACACTATTACCCTGTAATATAATACCTGGTCCAATTGAAATATTATGGTTCCATATTAAGGTCTGATATCGCGCCTTGCGTTAGTTAACCATTGAAAGATGTCTTTGAATTTTTAAAGCATTTTAGAACGCTTATTTCCTCATTTTAAGCTTCTCAGAACACTTTATTTCGCATAGGCATACATAGTAAACTTTAGGGTCACGCTGTGTACCCCCTAATTGACCTATAATTATTTCCTTTGGTAGGGTACACTATTACCCTGTAATATAATACCTGGTCCAATTTAAATATTATGGGTCAATATTAAGGTTTGATATTGCGCCTTGCGTTAGTTAACCATTGAAAGATGTCTTTGAATTTTTAAAGTATTTTAGAACGCTTATTTCTTCATTTTAAGCTTCTCAGAACACTTTATTTCGCATAGGCATACATAGTAAACTTTAGGGTCACGCTGTGTACCCCCTAATTGAAATATAATTATTTCCTGTGGTAGGGTACACTATTACCCTGTAATATAATAGGTGGTCCAATTTAAAAATTATAGGTCAATATTAAAGTCCGATACCGTGCCGTTAGTTAACATAGAAAAATGTCTTTGAATTTTTAAAGCATTTTAGAACGCTTATTTCCTCATTTTAAGCTTCTCAGAACACTTTATTTCGCATAGGCATACATAGTAAACTTAAGGGTCACGCTGTGTACCCTCTAATTGACCTATAATTATTTCCTGTGATACACTATAACCCTGTAATATAATACGTGGTCCAATTTAAAAATTATAGGTCAATATTAAGGTCCGATACCGTGCCGTTAGTTAACATAGAAAAGTGTCTTCGAATTTCCTTGTTTTAATGCACTATTTAAAATATACATAGTGTACCCCCTAATTGACCTATAATTATTTCCTGTGGTAGGGTACACTATTACCCTGTGATATAATACCTGGTTCAAGTTAAATATTATGGGTCAATATTAAGGTCTGATATTGCGCCTTGCGTTAGTTAACCATTGAAAGATGTCTTTGAATTTTTAAAGCATTTTAGAACGCTTATTTCTTCATTTTAAGCATCTCAGAACACTCTATTTCGCATAGGCATACATAGTAAACTTTAGGGTCACGCTGAGTACCCCCTAATTGACCTATAATTATTTTCTGCGGTAGGGTACACTATCACCCTGTAATATAATACGTGGTCCAATTTAAAAATTATAGGTCAATATTAAGGTCCGATACCATGCCGTTAGTTAACATAGAAAAATGTCTTCGTATTTTCTTGTTTTAAAGCACTATTTAAAATATACATAGTGTACCCCCTAATTGACCTATAATTATTTCCTGTTGTAGGGTACACTATTACCCTGTAATATAATACCTGGTCCAATTGAAATATTATGGTTCCATATTAAGGTCTGATATCGCGCCTTGCGTTAGTTAACCATTGAAAGATGTCTTTGAATTTTTAAAGCATTTTAGAACGCTTATTTCCTCATTTTAAGCTTCTCAGAACACTTTATTTCGCATAGGCATACATAGTAAACTTTAGGGTCACGCTGTGTACCCCCTAATTGACCTATAATTATTTCCTTTGGTAGGGTACACTATTACCCTGTAATATAATACCTGGTCCAATTTAAATATTATGGGTCAATATTAAGGTTTGATATTGCGCCTTGCGTTAGTTAACCATTGAAAGATGTCTTTGAATTTTTAAAGTATTTTAGAACGCTTATTTCTTCATTTTAAGCTTCTCAGAACACTTTATTTCGCATAGGCATACATAGTAAACTTTAGGGTCACGCTGTGTACCCCCTAATTGAAATATAATTATTTCCTGTGGAAGGGTACACTATTACCCTGTAATATAATAGGTGGTCCAATTTAAAAATTATAGGTCAATATTAAAGTCCGATACCGTGCCGTTAGTTAACATAGAAAAATGTCTTTGAATTTTTAAAGCATTTTAGAACGCTTATTTCCTCATTTTAAGCTTCTCAGAACACTTTATTTCGCATAGGCATACATAGTTAAATTTTGGGTCACTCCGCGTACCCCCTAATTGACCTATAATTATTTCCTGTGGTAGGGTACACTATTACCCTGTAATATAATACCTGGTCCAATTTAAATATTATGGGTCAATATTAAGGTCTGATATTGCGCCTAGCGTTAGTAAACCATTGAAAGATGTCTTTGAATTTTTAAAGCATTTTAGAACGCTTATTTCTTCATTTTAAGCTTCTCAGAACACTCTATTTCGCATAGGCATACATAGTAAATTTTAGGGTCACGCTGTGTACCCCCTAATTGACCTATAATTATTTCCTGTGGTAGGGTACACTATTACCCTATAATATAATACGTGGTCCAATTTAAAAATTATAGGTCAATATTAAGGTCCGATACCTTGCCGTTAGTTAACATAGAAAAGTGTCTTTGAATTTTTAAAGCATTTTAGAACGCTAATTTCTTCATTTTAAGCTTCTCAGAACACTTTATTTCGCATAGGCATACATAGTAAACTTTAGGGTCACGCTGTGTACCCCCTAATTGACCTATAATTATTTCCTGTGGTAGGGTACACTATTTCCCTGTGATATAATACGTGGTCCATTTTAAAAATTATAGGTCAATATTAAGGTCCGATACCGTGCCGTTAGTTAACATAGAAAAGTGTCTTCGTATTTCCTTGTTTTAATGCACTATTTAAAATATACATAGTGTACCCCCTAATTGACCTATAATTATTTCCTAGGGCAGGGTACACTATTACCCTGTAATATAATGCCTGGTCCAATTTAAATATTATGGGTCAATATTAAGGTCTGATATTGCGCCTTGCGTTAATTAACCATTGAAAGATGTCTTTGAATTTTTAAAGCATTTTAGAACGCTTATTTCTTCATTTTAAGCTTCTGAGAACACTTTATTTCGCATAGGCATACATAGTAAACTTTAGGGTCCCGCTGTGTACCCCCTAATTGACCTATAATTATTTTCTGTTTTAGGGTACACTATCACCCTGTAATATAATACGTGGTCCAATTTAAAAATTTTAGGTCAATATTAAGGTCCGATACCGTGCCGTTAGTTAACATAGAAAAGAGTCTTCGAATTTTCTTGTTTTAATGTACTATTTAAAATATACATAGTGTACCCCCTAATTGACCTATATTTAATTCCTGTGGTAGGGTACACTATTACCCTGTAATATAATACCTGGTCCAATTTAAATATTATGGTTCCTTATTAAGGTCTGATATCGCGCCTTGCGTTAGTTAACCATTGAAAGATGTCTTTGAATTTTTAAAGCATTTTAGAACGCTTATTTCTTCATTTTAAGCTTCTGAGAACACTTCATTTCGCATAGGCATACATAGTAAACTTTAGGGTCACGCTGTGTACCCCCTAATTGACCTATAACTATTTCCTGTGGTAGGGCACACTATTACCCTGTAATATAATACGTGGTCCAATTGAAAAATTATAGGTCAATATTAAGGTCCGATACCGTGCTGTTAGTTAACATAGAAAAGTGTCTTCGTATTTCATTGTCTTAATGCACTATTTAAAATATACATAGTGTACCCCCTAATTGACCTATAATTATTTCCTGCGGTAGGGTACACTATTACCCTGTAATATAATACCTGGTCCAATTTAAATATTATGGTTCCTTATTAAGGTCTGATATCGCGCCTTGCGTTAGTTAACCATTGAAAGATGTCTTTGAATTTTTAAAGCATTTTAGAACGCTTATTTCTTCATTTTAAGCTTCTCAGAACACTCTATTTCGCATTGGCATACATAGTAAACTTTAGGGTCACGCTGTGTACCCCCTAATTGACCTATAATTATTTCTTGTGGTAGGGTACACTATTACCCTATAATATAATACGTGGTTCAATTTAAAAATTATAGGTCAATATTAAGGTCCGATACCGTGCCGTTAGTTAACATAGAAAAGTGTCTTTGAATTTTTAAAGCATTTTAGAACGCTTATTTCCTCATTTTAAGCTTCTCAGAACACTTTATTTCGCATAGGCATACATAGTAAACTTTAGGGTCACACTGTGTACCCCCTAATTGACCTATAATTATTTCCTGTGGTAGGGTACACTATTACCATGCAATATAATACGTGGTCCAATTTAAAAATTATAGGTCAATATTAAGGTCCGATACCGTGCCGTTAGTTAACATAGAAAAGTGTCTTCGTATTTCCTTGTTTAAATGCACTATTTAAAATATACATAGTGTACCCCCTAATTGACCTATAATTATTTCCTGTGGTAGGGTACACTATTACCCTGTAATATAATACCTGGTCCAATTTAAAAATTATAGGTCAATATTAAGGTCTGATATTGCGCCTTGCGTTAGTTAACCATTGAAAGATGTCTTTGAATTTTTAAAGCATTTTAGAACGCTTATTTCTTCATTTTAAGCTTCTGAGAACACTTTATTTCGCATAGACATACATAGTAAACTTTAGGGTCCCGCTGTGTACCCCCTAATTGACCTATAATTATTTTCTGTTTTAGGGTACACTATCACCCTGTAATATAATACGTGGTCCAATTTAAAAATTTTAGGTCAATATTAAGGTCCGATACCGTGCCATTAGTTAACATAGAAAAGAGTCTTCGAATTTTCTTGTTTTAATGTACTATTTAAAATATACATAGTGTACCCCCTAATTGACCTATATTTAATTCCTGTGGTAGGGTACACTATTACCCTGTAATATAATACCTGGCCCAATTTAAATATTATGGTTCCATATTAAGGTCTGATATCGCTCCTTGCGTTAGTTAACCATTGAAAGATGTCTTTGAGTTTTTAAAGCATTTTAGAACGCTTATTTCATCATTTTAAGCTTCTCAGAACACTCTATTTCGCATACGCATACATAGTAAACTTTAGGGTCACGCTGTGTACCCCCTAATTGACCTATAATTATTTCCTGTGGTATGGCACACTATTACCCTGTAATATAATACGAGGTCCAATTTAAAAATTATAGGTCAATATTAAGGTCCGATACCGTGCCGTTAGTTAACATAGAAAAGTGTCTTCGTATTTCCTTGTTTTAATGCACTATTTAAAATATACATAGTGTACCCCCTAATTGACCTATAATTATTTCCTGTGGTAGGGTACACTATTACCCTGTAATATAATACCTGGTCCAATTTAAATATTATGGGTCAATATTAAGGTCTGATATTGCGCCTAGCGTTAGTTAACCATTGAAAGATGTCTTTGAATTTTTAAAGCATTTTAGAACGCTTATTTCTTCATTTTAAGCTTCTCAGAACACTCTATTTCGCATAGGCATACATAGTAAACTTTAGGGTCACGCTGTGTACCCCCTAATTGACCTATAATTATTTCTTGTGGTAGGGTACACTATAACCCTATAATATAATACGTGGTCCAATTTAAAAATTATAGGTCAATATTAAGGTCCGATACCGTGCCGTTAGTTAACATAGAAAAGTGTCTTTGAATTTTTAAAGCATTTTAGAACGTTTATTTCCTCATTTTAAGCTTCTCAGAACACTTTATTTCGCATAGGCATACATAGTAAAATTTAGGGTCAGGCTGTGTACCCCCTAAATGACCTATAATTATTTCCTGTAGTAGGGTACACTATTACCCTGTAATATAATACGTGGTCCAATTTAAAAATTATAGGTCAATATTAAGGTCCGATACTTTGCCGTTAGTTAACATAGAAAAATGTCTTTGAATTTTTAAAGCATTTTAGAACGCTTATTTCCTCATTTTAAGCTTCTCAGAACACTTTATTTCGCATAGGCATACATAGTAAACTTTAGGGTCACGCTGAGTACCCCCTAATTGACCTATAATTATTTTCTGCGGTAGGGTACACTATCACCCTGTAATATAATACGTGGTCCAATTTAAAAATTATAGGTCAATATTAAGGTCCGATACCGTGCCGTTAGTTAACATAGAAAAGTGTATTCGTATTTTCTTGTTTTAAAGCACTATTTAAAATATACATAGTGTACCCCCTAATTGACCTATAATTATTTCCTGTTGTAGGGTACACTATTACCCTGTAATATAACACCTGGTCCAATTGAAATATTATGGTTCCATATTAAGGTCTGATATCGCGCCTTGCGTTAGTTAACCATTGAAAGATGTCTTTGAATTTTTAAAGCATTTTAGAACGCTTATTTCCTCATTTTAAGCTTCTCAGAACACTTTATTTCGCATAGGCATACATAGTAAACTTTAGGGTCACGCTGTGTACCCCCTAATTGACCTATAATTATTTCCTTTGGTAGGGTACACTATTACCCTGTAATATAATACCTGGTCCAATTTAAATATTATGGGTCAATATTAAGGTCTGATATTGCGCCTTGCGTTAGTTAACCATTGAAAGATGTCTTTGAATTTTTAAAGCATTTTAGAACGCTTATTTCTTCATTTTAAGCTTCTCAGAACACTCTATTTCGCATAGGCATACATAGTAAAATTTAGGGTCACGCTGTGTACCCCCTAAATGACCTATAATTATTTCCTGTGGTAGGGTACACTATTACCCTGTAATATAATACGTGGTCCAATTTAAAAATTATAGGTCAATATTAAGTTCCGATACCGTGCCGTTAGTTAACATTGAAAAATGTCTTCGTATTTCCTTGTTTTAATGCACTATTTAAAATATACATAGTGTACCCCCTAATTGACCTATAATTTTTTCCTGTGGTAGGGTACACTATTACCCTGTAATACAATACCTGGTTCAATTTAAATATTATGGGTCAATATTAAGGTTTGATATTGCGAATTGCGTTAGTTAACCATTGAAAGATGTCTTTGAATTTTTAAAGTATTTTAGAACGCTTATTTCTTCATTTTAAGCTTCTCAGAACACTTTATTTCGCATAGGCATACATAGTAAACTTTAGGGTCACGCTGTGTACCCCCTAATTGACCTATAATTATTTCCTGTGGTAGGATACACTATTACCCTGTAATATAATAGGTGGTCCAATTTAAAAATTATAGGTCAATATTAAGGTCCGATACCGTGCCGTTAGTTAACATAGAAAAATGTCTTTGAATTTTTAAAGCATTTTAGAACGCTTATTTCCTCATTTTAAGCTTCTCAGAACACTTTATTTCGCATAGGCATACATAGTAAACTTTTGGGTCACTTTCCTACCCCCTAATTGACCTATAATTATTTCCTGTGGTAAGGTACACTATAACCCTGTAATATAATACGTGGTCCAATTTAAAAATTATAGGTCAATATTAAGGTCCGATACCGTGCCGTTAGTTAACATAGAAAAGTGTCTTCGTATTTCCTTGTTTTAATGCACTATTTAAAATATACATAGTGTACCCCCTATTTGACCTATAATTATTTCCTGTGGTAGGGTACACTATTACCCTGTAATATAATACCTGGTCCAATTTAAATATTATGGGTCAATATTAAGGTCTGATATTGCGCCTAGCGTTAGTAAACCATTGAAAGATGTCTTTGAATTTTTAAAGCATTTTAGAACGCTTATTTCTTCATTTTAAGCTTCTCAGAACACTCTATTTCGCATAGGCATACATAGTAAACTTTAGGGTCACGCTGTGTAACCCCTAATTGACCTATAATTATTTCCTGTGGTAGGGTACACTATTACCCTATAATATAATACGTGGTCCAATTTAAAAATTATAGGTCAATATTAAGGTCCGATACCTTGCCGTTAGTTAACATAGAAAAGTGTCTTTGAATTTTTAAAGCATTTTAGAACGCTAATTTCTTCATTTTAAGCTTCTCAGAACACTTTATTTCGCATAGGCATACATAGTAAACTTTAGGGTCACGCTGTGTACCCCCTAATTGACCTATAATTATTTCCTGTGGTAGGGTACACTATTTCCCTGTGATATAATACGTGGTCCATTTTAAAAATTATAGGTCAATATTAAGGTCCGATACCGTGCCGTTAGTTAACATAGAAAAGTGTCTTCGTATTTCCTTGTTTTAATGCACTATTTAAAATATACATAGTGTACCCCCTAATTGACCTATAATTATTTCCTAGGGCAGGGTACACTATTACCCTGTAATATAATGCCTGGTCCAATTTAAATATTATGGGTCAATATTAAGGTCTGATATTGCGCCTTGCGTTAATTAACCATTGAAAGATGTCTTTGAATTTTTAAAGCATTTTAGAACGCTTATTTCTTCATTTTAAGCTTCTGAGAACACTTTATTTCGCATAGGCATACATAGTAAACTTTAGGGTCCCGCTGTGTACCCCCTAATTGACCTATAATTATTTTCTGTTTTAGGGTACACTATCACCCTGTAATATAATACGTGGTCCAATTTAAAAATTTTAGGTCAATATTAAGGTCCGATACCGTGCCGTTAGTTAACATAGAAAAGAGTCTTCGAATTTTCTTGTTTTAATGTACTATTTAAAATATACATAGTGTACCCCCTAATTGACCTATATTTAATTCCTGTGGTAGGGTACACTATTACCCTGTAATATAATACCTGGTCCAATTTAAATATTATGGTTCCTTATTAAGGTCTGATATCGCGCCTTGCGTTAGTTAACCATTGAAAGATGTCTTTGAATTTTTAAAGCATTTTAGAACGCTTATTTCTTCATTTTAAGCTTCTGAGAACACTTTATTTCGCATAGGCATACATAGTAAACTTTAGGGTCACGTTGTGTACCCCCTAATTGACCTATAATTATTTCCTGTGGTAGGATACACTATAACCCTGTAATATAATACGTGGCCCAATTTAAAAATTATAGGTCAATATTAAGGTCCGATACCGTGCCGTTAATTAACATAGGAAAGTGTCTTCGTATTTCCTTGTTTTAATGCACTATTTAAAATATACATAGTGTACCCCCTAATTGACCTATAATTATTTCCTGCGGTAGGGTACACTATTACCCTGTAATATAATACCTGGTCCAACTTAAATATTATGGGTCAATATTAAGGTCTGATATTGCGCCTTGCGCTAGTTAACCATTGAAAGATGTCTTTGAATTTTAAAGCATTTTAGAACGCTTATTTCTTCATTTTAAGCTTCTCAGAACACTCTATTTCGCATAGGCATACATAGTAAAATTTAGGGTCACGCTGTGTACCCCCTAAATGACCTATAATTATTTCCTGTGGTAGGGTACACTATCACCCTGTAATATAATACGTGGTCCAATTTAAAAATTTTAGGTCAATATTAAGGTCCGATACCGTGCCGTTAGTTAACATAGAAAAGAGTCTTCGAATTTCCTTGTTTTAATGTACTATTTAAAATATACATAGTGTACCCCCTAATTGACCTATATTTATTTCCTGTGGTAGGGTACACTATTACCCTGTAATATAATACCTGGTCCAATTTAAATATTATGGGTCAATATTAAGGTCTGATACTGCGCCTTGCGTTAGTTAATAATTGAAAGATGACTTTGAATTTTTAAAGCATTTTAGAACGCTTATTTCTTAATTTTAAGCTTCTCAGAACACTCTATTTCGCATAGGCATACATAGTAAACTTTAGGGTCACGCTGTGTACCCCCTAAATGACCTATAATTATTTCCTGTGGTAGGGTACACTTTTACCCTGTAATATAATACGTGGTCCAATTTAAAAATTATAGGTCAATATTAAGGTCCGATACCGTGCCGTTAGTTAACATTGAAAAATGTCTTTGAATTTTTAAAGCATTTTAGAACGCTTATTTCCTCATTCTAAGCTTCTCAGAACACTTTATTTCGCATAGGCATACATAGTAAACTTTAGGGTCACGCTGTGTACCCCCTAATTGATCTATAATTATTTCCTGTGGTAGGATACACTATAACCCTGTAATATAATACGTGGTCCAATTTAAAAATTATAGGTCAATATTAAGGTCCGATACCGTGCCGTTAGTTAACATAGAAAAGTGTCTTCGAATTTCCTTGTTTTAATGCACTATTTAAAATATACATAGTGTACCCCCTAATTGACCTATAATTATTTCCTGTGGTAGGGTACACTATTACCCTGTAATATAATACGTGGTCCAATTTAAAAATTATAGGTCAATATTAAGGTCCGATACCGTGCCGTTAGTTAACATTGAAAAATGTCTTTGAATTTTTAAAGCATTTTAGAACGCTTATTCCCTCATTTTAAGCTTCTCAGAACACTTTATTTCGCATAGGCATACATAGTAAACTTTAGGGTCACGCTGTGTACCCCCTAATTGACCTATAATTATTTCCTGCGGTAGGATACACCATAACCCTGTAATATAATACGTGGTCCAATTTAAAAATTATAGGTCAATATTAAGGTCCGATACCGTGCCGTTAGTTAACATAGAAAAGTGTCTTCGAATTTCCTTGTTTTAATGCACTATTTAAAATAAACATAGTGTACCCCCTAATTGACCTATAATTATTTCCTGTGGTAGGGTAAACTATTACCCTGTAATATAATACCTGGTCCAATTTAAATATTATGGGTCAATATTAAGGTCTGATATTGCGCCTTGCGTTAGTTAATAATTGAAAGATGACTTTGAATTTTTAAAGCATTTTAGAACGCTTATTTCTAAATTTTAAGCTTCTCAGAACACTCTATTTCGCATAGGCATACATAGTAAACTTTAGGGTCACGCTGTGTACCCCCTAAATGACCTATAATTACTTCCTGTGGTAGGGTACACTATTACCCTGTAATATAATACGTGGTTCAATTTAAAAATTATAGGTCAATATTTAGGTCCGATACCGTGTCGTTAGTTAACATTGAAAAATGTCTTTGAATTTTTAAAGCATTTTAGAACGCTAATTTCTTCATTTTAAGCTTCTCAGAACACTTTATTTCGCATAGGCATACATAGTAAATTTTAGGGTCACGCTGTGTACCCCCTAATTGACCTATAATTATTTCCTGTGGTAGGGTACACTATTACCCTGTGATATAATACGTGGTCCATTTTAAAAATTATAGGTCAATATTAAGGTCCGATACCGTGCCGTTAGTTAACATAGAAAAGTGTCTTCGTATTTCCTTGTTTTAATGCACTATTTAAAATATACATAGTGTACCCCCTAATTGACCTATAATTATTTCCTAGGGTAGGGTACACTATTACCCTGTAATATAATGCCTGGTCCAATTTAAATATTATGGGTCAATATTAAGGTCTGATATTGCGCCTTGCGTTAGTTAACCATTGAAAGATGTCTTTGAATTTTTAAAGCATTTTAGAACGCTTATTTCTTCATTTTAAGCTTCTGAGAACACTTTATTTCGCATAGGCATGCATAGTAAACTTTAGGGTCACGCTGTGTACCCCCTAATTGACCTATAATTATTTCCTGTGGTAGGGCGCACTATTACCCTGTAATATAATACGTGGTCCAATTGAAAAATTATAGGTCAATATTAAGGTCCGATACCGTGCCGTTAGTTAACATAGAAAAGTGTCTTCGTATTTCCTTGTTTTAATGCACTATTTAAAATATACATAGTGTACCCCCTAATTGACCTATAATTATTTCCTGTGGTAGGGTACACTATTACCCTGTAATATAATACCTGGTCCAATTTAAATATTATGGTTCCTTATTAAGGTCTGATATCGCGCCTTGCGTTAGTTAACCATTGAAAGATGTCTTTGAATTTTTAAAGCATTTTAGAACGCTTATTTCTTCATTTTAAGCTTCTCAGAACACTCTATTTCGCATAGGCATACATAGTAAACTTTAGGGTCACGCTGTGTACCCCCTAATTGACCTATAATTATTTCTTGTGGTAGGGTACACTATTACCCTATAATATAATACGTGGTCCAATTTAAAAATTATAGGTCAATATTAAGGTCCGATACCGGGCCGTTAGTTAACATAGAAAAGTGTCTTCGTATTTCCTTGTTTTAATGCACTATTTAAAATATACATAGTGTACCCCCTAATTGACCTATAATTATTTCCTGTGGCAGGGTACACTCTTACCCTGTAATATAATACCTGGTCCAATTTAAATATTATGGGTCAATATTAAGGTCTGATATTGCGCCTAGCGTTAGTTAACCATTGAAAGATGTCTGAATTTCTAAAGCATTTTAGAACGCTTATTTCTTCATTTTAAGCTTCTCAGAACACTTTATTTCGCATAGGCATACATAGTAAACTTTAGGGTCACACTGTGTACCCCCTAATTGACCTATAATTATTTCCTGTATTAGGGTACACTATTACCATGTAATATAATACGTGGTCTAATTTAAAAATTAGAGGTCAATATTAAGGTCCGATACCGTGCCGTTAGTTAACATAGAAAAGAGTCTTCGAATTTCCTTGTTTTAATGTACTATTTAAAATATACATAGTGTACCCCCTAATTGACCTATATTTAATTCCTGTGGTAGGGTACACTATTACCCTGTAATATAATACCTGGTCCAATTTAAATATTATGGTTCCATATTAAGGTCTGATATCGCGCCTTGCGTTAGTTAACCATTGAAAGATGTCTTTGAGTTTTTAAAGCATTTTAGAACGCTTATTTCTTCATTTTAAGCTTCTCAGAACACTCTATTTCGCATAGGCATACATAGTAAACTTTAGGGTCACGCTGTGTACCCCCTAATTGACCTATAATTATTTCCTGTGGTAGGGCACACTATTACCCTGTAATATAATACGTGGTCCAATTGAAAAATTATAGGTCAATATAAAGGTCCGATACCGTGCCGTTAGTTAACATAGAAAAGAGTCTTCGAATTTCCTTGTTTTAATGTACTATTTAAAATATACATAGTGTACCCCCTAATTGACCTATATTTAATTCCTGTGGTAGGGTACACTATTACCCTGTAATATAATACCTGGTCCAATTTAAATATTATGGTTCCATATTAAGGTCTGATATCGCGCCTTGCGTTAGTTAACCATTGAAAGATGTCTTTGAGTTTTTAAAGCATTTTAGAACGCTTATTTCTTCATTTTAAGCTTCTCAGAACACTCTATTTCGCATAGGCATGCATAGTAAACTTTAAGGTCACGCTGTGTACCCCCTAATTGACCTATAATTATTTCCTGTGGTAGGGCACACTATTACCCTGTAATATAATACGTGGTCCAATTGAAAAATTATAGGTCAATATTAAGGTCCGATACCGTGCCGTTAGTTAACATAGAAAAGTGTCTTCGTATTTCCTTGTTTTAATGCACTATTTAAAATATACATAGTGTACCCCCTAATTGACCTATAATTATTTCCTGTGGTAGGGTACACTATTACCCTGTAATATAATACCTGGTCCAATTTAAATATTATGGTTCCTTATTAAGGTCTGATATCGCGCCTTGCGTTAGTTAACCATTGAAAGATGTCTTTGAATTTTTAAAGCATTTTAGAACGCTTATTTCTTCATTTTAAGCTTCTGAGAACACTTTATTTCGCATAGGCATGCATAGTAAACTTTAGGGTCACGCTGTGTACCCCCTAATTGACCTATAATTATTTCCTGTGGTAGGGCGCACTATTACCCTGTAATATAATACGTGGTCCAATTGAAAAATTATAGGTCAATATTAAGGTCCGATACCGTGCCGTTAGTTAACATAGAAAAGTGTCTTCGTATTTCCTTGTTTTAATGCACTATTTAAAATATACATAGTGTACCCCCTAATTGACCTATAATTATTTCCTGTGGTAGGGTACACTATTAACCTGTAATATAATACCTGGTCCAATTTAAATATTATGGTTCCTTATTAAGGTCTGATATCGCGCCTTGCGTTAGTTAACCATTGAAAGATGTCTTTGAATTTTTAAAGCATTTTAGAACGCTTATTTCTTCATTTTAAGCTTCTCAGAACACTCTATTTCGCATAGGCATACATAGTAAACTTTAGGGTCACGCTGTGTACCCCCTAATTGACCTATAATTATTTCTTGTGGTAGGGTACACTATTACCCTATAATATAATACGTGGTCCAATTTAAAAATTATAGGTCAATATTAAGGTCCGATACCGGGCCGTTAGTTAACATAGAAAAGTGTCTTCGTATTTCCTTGTTTTAATGCACTATTTAAAATATACATAGTGTACCCCCTAATTGACCTATAATTATTTCCTGTGGCAGGGTACACTCTTACCCTGTAATATAATACCTGGTCCAATTTAAATATTATGGGTCAATATTAAGGTCTGATATTGCGCCTAGCGTTAGTTAACCATTGAAAGATGTCTGAATTTCTAAAGCATTTTAGAACGCTTATTTCTTCATTTTAAGCTTCTCAGAACACTTTATTTCGCATAGGCATACATAGTAAACTTTAGGGTCACACTGTGTACCCCCTAATTGACCTATAATTATTTCCTGTATTAGGGTACACTATTACCATGTAATATAATACGTGGTCTAATTTAAAAATTAGAGGTCAATATTAAGGTCCGATACCGTGCCGTTAGTTAACATAGAAAAGAGTCTTCGAATTTCCTTGTTTTAATGTACTATTTAAAATATACATAGTGTACCCCCTAATTGACCTATATTTAATTCCTGTGGTAGGGTACACTATTACCCTGTAATATAATACCTGGTCCAATTTAAATATTATGGTTCCATATTAAGGTCTGATATCGCGCCTTGCGTTAGTTAACCATTGAAAGATGTCTTTGAGTTTTTAAAGCATTTTAGAACGCTTATTTCTTCATTTTAAGCTTCTCAGAACACTCTATTTCGCATAGGCATACATAGTAAACTTTAGGGTCACGCTGTGTACCCCCTAATTGACCTATAATTATTTCCTGTGGTAGGGCACACTATTACCCTGTAATATAATACGTGGTCCAATTGAAAAATTATAGGTCAATATAAAGGTCCGATACCGTGCCGTTAGTTAACATAGAAAAGAGTCTTCGAATTTCCTTGTTTTAATGTACTATTTAAAATATACATAGTGTACCCCCTAATTGACCTATATTTAATTCCTGTGGTAGGGTACACTATTACCCTGTAATATAATACCTGGTCCAATTTAAATATTATGGTTCCATATTAAGGTCTGATATCGCGCCTTGCGTTAGTTAACCATTGAAAGATGTCTTTGAGTTTTTAAAGCATTTTAGAACGCTTATTTCTTCATTTTAAGCTTCTCAGAACACTCTATTTCGCATAGGCATGCATAGTAAACTTTAATGTCACGCTGTGTACCCCCTAATTGACCTATAATTATTTCCTGTGGTAGGGCACACTATTACCCTGTAATATAATACGTGGTCCAATTGAAAAATTATAGGTCAATATTAAGGTCCGATACCGTGCCGTTAGTTAACATAGAAAAGTGTCTTCGTATTTCCTTGTTTTAATGCACTATTTAAAATATACATAGTGTACCCCCTAATTGACCTATAATTATTTCCTGTGGTAGGGTACACTATTACCCTGTAATATAATACCTGGTCCAATTTAAATATTATGGTTCCTTATTAAGGTCTGATATCGCGCCTTGCGTTAGTTAACCATTGAAAGATGTCTTTGAATTTTTAAAGCATTTTAGAACGCTTATTTCTTCATTTTAAGCTTCTCAGAACACTCTATTTCGCATAGGCATACATAGTAAACTTTAGGGTCACGCTGTGTACCCCCTAATTGACCTATAATTTTTTCTTGTGGTAGGGTACACTATTACCCTATAATATAATACGTGGTCCAATTTAAAAATTATAGGTCAATATTAAGGTCCGATACCGGGCCGTTAGTTAACATAGAAAAGTGTCTTCGTATTTCCTTGTTTTAATGCACTATTTAAAATATACATAGTGTACCCCCTAATTGACCTATAATTATTTCCTGTGGCAGGGTACACTCTTACCCTGTAATATAATACCTGGTCCAATTTAAATATTATGGGTCAATATTAAGGTCTGATATTGCGCCTAGCATTAGTTAACCATTGAAAGATGTCTGAATTTCTAAAGCATTTTAGAACGCTTATTTCTTCATTTTAAGCTTCTCAGAACACTTTATTTCGCATAGGCATACATAGTAAACTTTAGGGTCACACTGTGTACCCCCTAATTGACCTATAATTATTTCCTGTATTAGGGTACACTATTACCATGTAATATAATACGTGGTCTAATTTAAAAATTAGAGGTCAATATTAAGGTCCGATAACGGGCCGTTAGTTAACATAGAAAAGAGTCTTCGAATTTCCTTGTTTTAATGTACTATTTAAAATATACATAGTGTACCCCCTAATTGACCTATATTTAATTCCTGTATTAGGGTACACTATTACCCTGTAATATAATACCTGGTCCAATTTAAATATTATGGTTCCATATTAAGGTCTGATATCGCGCCTTGCGTTAGTTAACCATTGAAAGATGTCTTTGAGTTTTTAAAGCATTTTAGAACGCTTATTTCTTCATTTTAAGCTTCTCAGAACACTCTATTTCGCATAGGCATACATAGTAAACTTTAGGGTCACGCTGTGTACCCCCTAATTGACCTATAATTATTTCCTGTGGTAGGGCACACTATTACCCTGTAATATAATACGTGGTCCAATTGAAAAATTATAGGTCAATATTAAGGTCCGATACCGTGTCGTTAGTTAACATAGAAAAGTGTCTTCGTATTTCCTTGTTTTAATGCACTATTTAAAATATACATAGTGTACCCCCTAATTGACCTATAATTATTTCCTGTGGTAGGGTACACTATTACCCTGTAATATAATACGAAGTCCAATTTAAAAATTATAGGTCAATATTAAGGTCCGATACCGGGCCGTTAGTTAACATAGAAAAGTGTCTTCGTATTTCCTTGTTTTAATGCACTATTTAAAATATACATAGTGTACCCCCTAATGGACCTATAATTATTTCCTGTATTAGGGTACACTATTACCCTGTAATATAATACCTGGTCCAATTTAAATATTATGGTTCCATATTAAGGTCTGATATCGCGCCTTGCGTTAGTTAACCATTGAAAGATGTCTTTGAGTTTTTAAAGCATTTTAGAACGCTTATTTCTTCATTTTAAGCTTCTCAGAACACTCTATTTCGCATAGGCATACATAGTAAACTTTAGGGTCACGCTGTGTACCCCCTAATTGACCTATAATTATTTCCTGTGGTAGGGCACACTATTACCCTGTAATATAATACGTGGTCCAATTGAAAAATTATAGGTCAATATTAAGGTCCGATACCGTGCCGTTAGTTAACATAGAAAAGTGTCTTCGTATTTCCTTGTTTTAATGCACTATTTAAAATATACATAGTGTACCCCCTAATTGACCTATAATTATTTCCTGTGGTAGGGTACACTATTACCCTGTAATATAATACGAAGTCCAATTTAAAAATTATAGGTCAATATTAAGGTCCGATACCGGGCCGTTAGTTAACATAGAAAAGTGTCTTCGTATTTCCTTGTTTTAATGCACTATTTAAAATATACATAGTGTACCCCCTAATGGACCTATAATTATTTCCTGTGGTAGGGAACACTATTACCCTGTAATATAATACCTGGTCCAATTCAAATATTATGGGTCAATATTAAGGTCTGATATTGCGCCTTGCGTTAGTTAACCATTGAAAGATGTCTTTGAATTTTTAAAGCATTTTAGAACGCTAATTTCTTCATTTTAAGCTTCTCAGAACACTCTATTTCGCATAGGCATACATAGTAAACTTTAGGGTCACGCTGTGTACCCTCTAATTGACCTATAATTATTTCCTGCGGTAGGGTACACTATTATCCTATAATATAAGACGTGGTCCAATTTAAAAATTATAGGTCAATATTAAGGTCCGATACCGTGCCGTTAGTTAACATAGAAAAATGTCTTGGTATTTCCTTGTTTTAATGCACTATTTAAAATATACATAGTGTACCCCCTAATTGACCTATAATTATTTCCTGTGGTAGGGTACACTATTACCCTGTAATATAATACCTGGTCCAATTTAAATATTATGGGTCAATATTAAGGTCTGATATTGCGCCTTGCGCTACTTAACCATTGAAAGATGTCTTTGAATTTTTAAAGCATTTTAGAACGCTTATTTCTTTATTTTAAGCTTCTCAGAACACTCTATTTCGCATAAGCATACATACTAAAATTTAGGGTCACGCTGTGTACCCCCTAAATGACCTATAATTATTTCCTGTGGTAGGGTACGCTATTACCCTGTAATATAATACGTGGTCCAATTTAAAAATTATAGGTCAATATTAAGGTCCGATACCGTGCCGTTAGTTAACATTGAAAAATGTCTTTGAATTTTTAAAGCATTTTAGAACGCTTATTTCCTCATTTTAAGCTTCTCAGAACACTTTATTTCGCATAGGCATACATAGTAAACTTTAGGGTCACGCTGTGTACCCGCTAATTGACCTATAATTATTTCCTGTGGTAGGATACACTATAACCCTGTAATATAATACGTGGTCCAATTTAAAAATTATAGGTCAATATTAAGGTCCGATACCGTGCCGTTAGTTAACATAGAAAAGTGTCTTCGAATTTCCTTGTTTTAATGCACTATTTAAAATATACATAGTGTACCCCCTAATTGACCTATAATTATTTCCTGTGGTAGGGTACACTATTACCCTGTAATATAATACGAGGTCCAATTTAAAAATTATAGGTCAATATTAAGGTTCGATACCGGGCCGTTAGTTAACATAGAAAAGTGTCTTCGTATTTCCTTGTTTTAATGCACTATTTAAAATATACATAGTGTACCCCCTAATGGACCTATAATTATTTCCTGTGGTAGGGAACACTATTACCCTGTAATATAATACCTGGTCCAATTCAAATATTATGGGTCAATATTAAGGTCTGATATTGCGCCTTGCGTTAGTTAACCATTGAAAGATGTCTTTGAATTTTTAAAGCATTTTAGAACGCTAATTTCTTCATTTTAAGCTTCTCAGAACACTCTATTTCGCATAGGCATACATAGTAAACTTTAGGGTCACGCTGTGTACCCTCTAATTGACCTATAATTATTTCCTGCGGTAGGGTACACTATTATCCTATAATATAAGACGTGGTCCAATTTAAAAATTATAGGTCAATATTAAGGTCCGATACCGTGCCGTTAGTTAACATAGAAAAATGTCTTGGTATTTCCTTGTTTTAATGCACTATTTAAAATATACATAGTGTACCCCCTAATTGACCTATAATTATTTCCTGTGGTAGGGTACACTATTACCCTGTAATATAATACCTGGTCCAATTTAAATATTATGGGTCAATATTAAGGTCTGATATTGCGCCTTGCGCTAGTTAACCATTGAAAGATGTCTTTGAATTTTTAAAGCATTTTAGAACGCTTATTTCTTTATTTTAAGCTTCTCAGAACACTCTATTTCGCATAAGCATACATACTAAAATTTAGGGTCACGCTGTGTACCCCCTAAATGACCTATAATTATTTCCTGTGGTAGGGTACGCTATTACCCTGTAATATAATACGTGGTCCAATTTAAAAATTATAGGTCAATATTAAGGTCCGATACCGTGCCGTTAGTTAACATTGAAAAATGTCTTTGAATTTTTAAAGCATTTTAGAACGCTTATTTCCTCATTTTAAGCTTCTCAGAACACTTTATTTCGCATAGGCATACATAGTAAACTTTAGGGTCACGCTGTGTACCCGCTAATTGACCTATAATTATTTCCTGTGGTAGGATACACTATAACCCTGTAATATAATACGTGGTCCAATTTAAAAATTATAGGTCAATATTAAGGTCCGATACCGTGCCGTTAGTTAACATAGAAAAGTGTCTTCGAATTTCCTTGTTTTAATGCACTATTTAAAATATACATAGTGTACCCCCTAATTGACCTAGAATTATTTCCTGTGGTAGGGTACACTATTACCCTGTGATATAATACCTGGTTCAAGTTAAATATTATGGGTCAATATTAAGGTCTGATATTGCGCCTTGCGTTAGTTAACCATTGAAAGATGTCTTTGAATTTTTAAAGCATTTTAGAACGCTTATTTCTTCATTTTAAGCATCTCAGAACACTCTATTTCGCATAGGCATACATAGTAAAATTTAGGGTCACGCTGTGTACCCCCTAAATGACCTATAATTATTTCCTGTTCTAGGGTACACTTTTACCCTGTAATATAATACGTGGTCCAATTTAAAAATTATAGGTCAATATTAAGGTCCGATACCGTGCCGTTAGTTAACATAGAAAAAAGTCTTTGAATTTTTAAAGCATTTTAGAACGCTTATTTCCTCATTTTAAGCTTCTCAGAACACTTTATTTCGCATAGGCATACATAGTAAACTTTAGGGTCACTCTGTGTACCCCCTAATTGACCTATAATTATTTCCTGTGGTAGGGTACACTATAACCCTGTAATATAATACGTGGTCCAATTTAAAAATTATAGGTCAATATTAAGGTACGATACCGTGCCGTTAGTTAACATAGAAAAGTGTCTTCGTATTTCCTTGTTTTAATGCACTATTTAAAATATACATAGTGTACCCCCTAATTGACCTATAATTATTTCCTGTGGTAGGGTACACTATTACCCTGTAATATAATACCTGGTCCAATTTAAATATTATGGGTCAATATTAAGGTCTGATATTGCGCCTTGCGTTAGTTAACCATTGAAAGATGTCTTTGAATTTTTAAAGCATTTTAGAACGCTTATTTCTTCATTTTAAGCTTCTCAGAACACTCTATTTCGCATAGGCATACATAGTAAAATTTAGGGTCACGCTGTGTACCCCCTAAATGACCTATAATTATTTCCTGTGGTAGGGTACACTATTACCCTGTAATATAATAGGTGGTCCAATTTAAAAATTATAGGTCAATATTAAGGTCCGATACCGTGCCGTTAGTTAACATAGAAAAATGTCTTTGAATTTTTAAAGCATTTTAGAACGCTTATTTCTTCATTTTAAGCTTCTCAGAACACTATATTTCGCATAGGCATACATAGTAGACTTTAGGGTCACGCTGTGTACCACCTAATTGACCTTTAATTATTTCCTGTGGTAAGGTACACTATTACCCTGTAATATAATACGTGGTACAATTTAAAAATTATAGGTCAATATTAAGGTCCGATACCGTGCCGTTAGTTAACATAGAAAAGTGTCTTCGTATTTCCTTGTTTTAATGCACTATTTAAAATATACATAGTGTACCCCCTAAATGACCTATAATTATTTCCTGTGGTAGGGTACACTATTACCCTGTAATATAATACCTGGTCCAATTTAAATATTATGGGTCAATATTAAGGTCTGATATTGCGCCTAGCGTTAGTTAACCATTGAAAGATGTCTTTGAATTTTTAAAGCATTTTAGAACGCTTATTTCTTCATTTTAAGCTTCTCAGAACACTCTATTTCGCTGAGGCATACATAGAGAACTTTAGGGTCACGCTGTGTACTCCCTAATTGACCTATAATTATTTCCTGTGGTAGGGTACACTATTATCATGTAATATAATACGTGGTACAATTTAAAAATTATAGGTCAATATTAAGGTCCGATACCGTGCCGTTAGTTAACATAGAAAAGTGTCTTCGTATTTCCTTGTTTTGATGCACTATTTAAAATATACATAGTGTACCCCCTAAATGACCTATAATTATTTCCTGTGGTAGGGTAAACTATTACCCTGTAATATAATACCTGGTCCAATTTAAATATTATGGGTCAATATTAAGGTCTGATATTGCGCCTTGCGTTAGTTAACCATTGAAAGATGTCTTTGAATTTTTAAAGCATTTTAGAACGCTTATTTCTTCATTTTAAGCTTCTCAGAACACTCTATTTCGCATAGGCATACATAGTAAAATTTAGGGTCACGCTGTGTACCCCCTAAATGACCTATAATTATTTCCTGTGGTAGGGTTCACTATTACCCTGTAATATAATAGGTGGTCCAATTTAAAAATTATAGGTCAATATTAAGGTCCGATACCGTGCCGTTAGTTAAAATAGAAAAATGTCT
This sequence comes from Parasteatoda tepidariorum, assembly GCF_982258835.1. Classification (NCBI taxonomy): domain Eukaryota; kingdom Metazoa; phylum Arthropoda; class Arachnida; order Araneae; family Theridiidae; genus Parasteatoda; species Parasteatoda tepidariorum. The sequence goes on from NW_028257370.1 coordinate 1,566,274, forward strand.
TTGAATTTTTAAAGCATTTTAGAACGCTTATTTCTTCATTTTAAGCTTCTCAGAACACTCTATTTCGCATAGGCATACATAGTAGACTTTAGGGTCACGCTGTGTACCACCTAATTGACCTATAATTATTTCCTGTGGTAAGGTACACTATTACCCTGTAATATAATACGTGGTACAATTTAAAAATTATATGTCAATATTAAGGTCCGATACCGTGCCGTTAGTTAACATAGAAAAGTGTCTTCGTATTTCCTTGTTTTAATGCACTATTTAAAATATACATAGTGTACCCCCTAAATGACCTATAATTATTTCCTGTGGTAGGGTACACTATTACCCTGTAATATAATACCTGGTCCAATTTAAATATTATAGGTCAATATTAAGGTCTGATATTGCGCCTAGCGTTAGTTAAACATTGAAAGATGTCTTTGAATTTTTAAAGCATTTTAGAACGCTTATTTCTTCATTTTAAGCTTCTCAGAACACTCTATTTCGCTGAGGCATACATAGAGAACTTTAGGGTCACGCTGTGTACTCCCTAATTGACCTATAATTATTTCTTGTGGTAGGGTACACTATTACCCTATAATATAATACGTGGTCCAATTTAAAAATTATAGGTCAATATTAAGTTCCGATACCGGGCCGTTAGTTAACATAGAAAAGTGTCTTCGTATTTCCTTGTTTTAATGCACTATTTAAAATATACATAGTGTACCCCCTAATTGACCTATAATTATTTCCTGTGGCAGGGTACACTATTACCCTGTAATATAATACCTGGTCCAATTCAAATATTATGGGTCAATATTAAGGTCTGATATTGCGCCTAGCGTTAGTTAACCATTGAAAGATGTCTTTGAATTTTTAAAGCATTTTAGAACGCTTATTTCTTCATTTTAAGCTTCTCAGAACACTTTATTTCGCATAGGCATACATAGTAAACTTTAGGGTCACACTGTGTACCCCCTAGTTGACCTATAATTATTTCCTGTGGTAGGGTACACTATTATCATGTAATATAATACGTGGTACAATTTAAAAATTATAGGTCAATATTAAGGTCCGATACCGTGCCGTTAGTTAACATAGAAAAGTGTCTTCGTATTTCCTTGTTTTGATGCACTATTTAAAATATACATAGTGTACCCCCTAAATGACCTATAATTATTTCCTGTGGTAGGGTACACTATTACCCTGTAATATAATACCTGGTCCAATTTAAATATTATGGGTCAATATTAAGGTCTGATATTGCGCCTAGCGTTAGTTAAACATTGAAAGATGTCTTTGAATTTTTAAACCATTTTAGAACGCTTATTTCTTCATTTTAAGCATCTCAGAACACTTTATTTCGCATAGGCATACATAGTAAACTTTAGGGTCACACTGTGTACCCCCTAGTTGACCTATAATTATTTCCTGTGGTAGGGTACACTATTATCATGTAATATAATACGTGGTCCAATTTAAAAGTTATAGGTCAATATTAAGGTCCGATACCGGGCCGTTAGTTAACATAGAAAAGTGTCTTCGTATTTCCTTGTTTTAATGCACTATTTAAAATATACATGGTGTACCCCCTAATTGACCTATAATTATTTCCTGTGGTAGGGTACACTATTCCGGGTTTCCTCAATATTAAGGTCTGATATTGCGCCTTGCGTTAGTTAACCATTGAAAGATGTCTTTGAATTTTTAAAGCATTTTAGAACGCTAATTTCTTCATTTTAAGCTTCTCAGAACACTCTATTTCGCATAGGCATACATAGTAAATTTTAGGGTCACGCTGTGTACCCCCTAATTGACCTATAATTATTTCTTGTGGTAGGGTACACTATTACCCTATAATATAATACGTGGTCCAATTTAAAAATTATAGGTCAATATTAAGGTCCGATACCGGGCCGTTAGTTAACATAGAAAAGTGTCTTCGTATTTCCTTGTTTTAATGCACTATTTAAAATATACATAGTGTACCCCCTAATTGACCTATAATTATTTCCTGTGGCAGGGTACACTCTTACCCTGTAATATAATACCTGGTCCAATTTAAATATTATGGGTCAATATTAAGGTCTGATATTGCGCCTAGCGTTAGTTAACCATTGAAAGATGTCTGAATTTCTAAAGCATTTTAGAACGCTTATTTCTTCATTTTAAGCTTCTCAGAACACTTTATTTCGCATAGGCATACATAGTAAACTTTAGGGTCACACTGTGTACCCCCTAATTGACCTATAATTATTTCCTGTATTAGGGTACACTATTACCATGTAATATAATACGTGGTCTAATTTAAAAATTAGAGGTCAATATTAAGGTCCGATACCGTGCCGTTAGTTAACATAGAAAAGAGTCTTCGAATTTCCTTGTTTTAATGTACTATTTAAAATATACATAGTGTACCCCCTAATTGACCTATATTTAATTCCTGTGGTAGGGTACACTATTACCCTGTAATATAATACCTGGTCCAATTTAAATATTATGGTTCCATATTAAGGTCTGATATCGCGCCTTGCGTTAGTTAACCATTGAAAGATGTCTTTGAGTTTTTAAAGCATTTTAGAACGCTTATTTCTTCATTTTAAGCTTCTCAGAACACTCTATTTCGCATAGGCATACATAGTAAACTTTAGGGTCACGCTGTGTACCCCCTAATTGACCTATAATTATTTCCTGTGGTAGGGCACACTATTACCCTGTAATATAATACGTGGTCCAATTGAAAAATTATAGGTCAATATAAAGGTCCGATACCGTGCCGTTAGTTAACATAGAAAAGAGTCTTCGAATTTCCTTGTTTTAATGTACTATTTAAAATATACATAGTGTACCCCCTAATTGACCTATATTTAATTCCTGTGGTAGGGTACACTATTACCCTGTAATATAATACCTGGTCCAATTTAAATATTATGGTTCCATATTAAGGTCTGATATCGCGCCTTGCGTTAGTTAACCATTGAAAGATGTCTTTGAGTTTTTAAAGCATTTTAGAACGCTTATTTCTTCATTTTAAGCTTCTCAGAACACTCTATTTCGCATAGGCATGCATAGTAAACTTTAAGGTCACGCTGTGTACCCCCTAATTGACCTATAATTATTTCCTGTGGTAGGGCACACTATTACCCTGTAATATAATACGTGGTCCAATTGAAAAATTATAGGTCAATATTAAGGTCCGATACCGTGCCGTTAGTTAACATAGAAAAGTGTCTTCGTATTTCCTTGTTTTAATGCACTATTTAAAATATACATAGTGTACCCCCTAATTGACCTATAATTATTTCCTGTGGTAGGGTACACTATTACCCTGTAATATAATACCTGGTCCAATTTAAATATTATGGTTCCTTATTAAGGTCTGATATCGCGCCTTGCGTTAGTTAACCATTGAAAGATGTCTTTGAATTTTTAAAGCATTTTAGAACGCTTATTTCTTCATTTTAAGCTTCTCAGAACACTCTATTTCGCATAGGCATACATAGTAAACTTTAGGGTCACGCTGTGTACCCCCTAATTGACCTATAATTTTTTCTTGTGGTAGGGTACACTATTACCCTATAATATAATACGTGGTCCAATTTAAAAATTATAGGTCAATATTAAGGTCCGATACCGGGCCGTTAGTTAACATAGAAAAGTGTCTTCGTATTTCCTTGTTTTAATGCACTATTTAAAATATACATAGTGTACCCCCTAATTGACCTATAATTATTTCCTGTGGCAGGGTACACTCTTACCCTGTAATATAATACCTGGTCCAATTTAAATATTATGGGTCAATATTAAGGTCTGATATTGCGCCTAGCATTAGTTAACCATTGAAAGATGTCTGAATTTCTAAAGCATTTTAGAACGCTTATTTCTTCATTTTAAGCTTCTCAGAACACTTTATTTCGCATAGGCATACATAGTAAACTTTAGGGTCACACTGTGTACCCCCTAATTGACCTATAATTATTTCCTGTATTAGGGTACACTATTACCATGTAATATAATACGTGGTCTAATTTAAAAATTAGAGGTCAATATTAAGGTCCGATAACGGGCCGTTAGTTAACATAGAAAAGAGTCTTCGAATTTCCTTGTTTTAATGTACTATTTAAAATATACATAGTGTACCCCCTAATTGACCTATATTTAATTCCTGTATTAGGGTACACTATTACCCTGTAATATAATACCTGGTCCAATTTAAATATTATGGTTCCATATTAAGGTCTGATATCGCGCCTTGCGTTAGTTAACCATTGAAAGATGTCTTTGAGTTTTTAAAGCATTTTAGAACGCTTATTTCTTCATTTTAAGCTTCTCAGAACACTCTATTTCGCATAGGCATACATAGTAAACTTTAGGGTCACGCTGTGTACCCCCTAATTGACCTATAATTATTTCCTGTGGTAGGGCACACTATTACCCTGTAATATAATACGTGGTCCAATTGAAAAATTATAGGTCAATATTAAGGTCCGATACCGTGTCGTTAGTTAACATAGAAAAGTGTCTTCGTATTTCCTTGTTTTAATGCACTATTTAAAATATACATAGTGTACCCCCTAATTGACCTATAATTATTTCCTGTGGTAGGGTACACTATTACCCTGTAATATAATACGAAGTCCAATTTAAAAATTATAGGTCAATATTAAGGTCCGATACCGGGCCGTTAGTTAACATAGAAAAGTGTCTTCGTATTTCCTTGTTTTAATGCACTATTTAAAATATACATAGTGTACCCCCTAATGGACCTATAATTATTTCCTGTATTAGGGTACACTATTACCCTGTAATATAATACCTGGTCCAATTTAAATATTATGGTTCCATATTAAGGTCTGATATCGCGCCTTGCGTTAGTTAACCATTGAAAGATGTCTTTGAGTTTTTAAAGCATTTTAGAACGCTTATTTCTTCATTTTAAGCTTCTCAGAACACTCTATTTCGCATAGGCATACATAGTAAACTTTAGGGTCACGCTGTGTACCCCCTAATTGACCTATAATTATTTCCTGTGGTAGGGCACACTATTACCCTGTAATATAATACGTGGTCCAATTGAAAAATTATAGGTCAATATTAAGGTCCGATACCGTGCCGTTAGTTAACATAGAAAAGTGTCTTCGTATTTCCTTGTTTTAATGCACTATTTAAAATATACATAGTGTACCCCCTAATTGACCTATAATTATTTCCTGTGGTAGGGTACACTATTACCCTGTAATATAATACGAAGTCCAATTTAAAAATTATAGGTCAATATTAAGGTCCGATACCGGGCCGTTAGTTAACATAGAAAAGTGTCTTCGTATTTCCTTGTTTTAATGCACTATTTAAAATATACATAGTGTACCCCCTAATGGACCTATAATTATTTCCTGTGGTAGGGAACACTATTACCCTGTAATATAATACCTGGTCCAATTCAAATATTATGGGTCAATATTAAGGTCTGATATTGCGCCTTGCGTTAGTTAACCATTGAAAGATGTCTTTGAATTTTTAAAGCATTTTAGAACGCTAATTTCTTCATTTTAAGCTTCTCAGAACACTCTATTTCGCATAGGCATACATAGTAAACTTTAGGGTCACGCTGTGTACCCTCTAATTGACCTATAATTATTTCCTGCGGTAGGGTACACTATTATCCTATAATATAAGACGTGGTCCAATTTAAAAATTATAGGTCAATATTAAGGTCCGATACCGTGCCGTTAGTTAACATAGAAAAATGTCTTGGTATTTCCTTGTTTTAATGCACTATTTAAAATATACATAGTGTACCCCCTAATTGACCTATAATTATTTCCTGTGGTAGGGTACACTATTACCCTGTAATATAATACCTGGTCCAATTTAAATATTATGGGTCAATATTAAGGTCTGATATTGCGCCTTGCGCTACTTAACCATTGAAAGATGTCTTTGAATTTTTAAAGCATTTTAGAACGCTTATTTCTTTATTTTAAGCTTCTCAGAACACTCTATTTCGCATAAGCATACATACTAAAATTTAGGGTCACGCTGTGTACCCCCTAAATGACCTATAATTATTTCCTGTGGTAGGGTACGCTATTACCCTGTAATATAATACGTGGTCCAATTTAAAAATTATAGGTCAATATTAAGGTCCGATACCGTGCCGTTAGTTAACATTGAAAAATGTCTTTGAATTTTTAAAGCATTTTAGAACGCTTATTTCCTCATTTTAAGCTTCTCAGAACACTTTATTTCGCATAGGCATACATAGTAAACTTTAGGGTCACGCTGTGTACCCGCTAATTGACCTATAATTATTTCCTGTGGTAGGATACACTATAACCCTGTAATATAATACGTGGTCCAATTTAAAAATTATAGGTCAATATTAAGGTCCGATACCGTGCCGTTAGTTAACATAGAAAAGTGTCTTCGAATTTCCTTGTTTTAATGCACTATTTAAAATATACATAGTGTACCCCCTAATTGACCTAGAATTATTTCCTGTGGTAGGGTACACTATTACCCTGTGATATAATACCTGGTTCAAGTTAAATATTATGGGTCAATATTAAGGTCTGATATTGCGCCTTGCGTTAGTTAACCATTGAAAGATGTCTTTGAATTTTTAAAGCATTTTAGAACGCTTAATTCTTCATTTTAAGCATCTCAGAACACTCTATTTCGCATAGGCATACATAGTAAAATTTAGGGTCACGCTGTGTACCCCCTAAATGACCTATAATTATTTCCTGTTCTAGGGTACACTTTTACCCTGTAATATAATACGTGGTCCAATTTAAAAATTATAGGTCAATATTAAGGTCCGATACCGTGCCGTTAGTTAACATAGAAAAAAGTCTTTGAATTTTTAAAGCATTTTAGAACGCTTATTTCCTCATTTTAAGCTTCTCAGAACACTTTATTTCGCATAGGCATACATAGTAAACTTTAGGGTCACTCTGTGTACCCCCTAATTGACCTATAATTATTTCCTGTGGTAGGGTACACTATAACCCTGTAATATAATACGTGGTCCAATTTAAAAATTATAGGTCAATATTAAGGTCCGATACCGTGCCGTTAGTTAACATAGAAAAGTGTCTTCGTATTTCCTTGTTTTAATGCACTATTTAAAATATACATAGTGTACCCCCTAATTGACCTATAATTATTTCCTGTGGTAGGGTACACTATTACCCTGTAATATAATACGAGGTCCAATTTAAAAATTATAGGTCAATATTAAGGTTCGATACCGGGCCGTTAGTTAACATAGAAAAGTGTCTTCGTATTTCCTTGTTTTAATGCACTATTTAAAATATACATAGTGTACCCCCTAATGGACCTATAATTATTTCCTGTGGTAGGGAACACTATTACCCTGTAATATAATACCTGGTCCAATTCAAATATTATGGGTCAATATTAAGGTCTGATATTGCGCCTTGCGTTAGTTAACCATTGAAAGATGTCTTTGAATTTTTAAAGCATTTTAGAACGCTAATTTCTTCATTTTAAGCTTCTCAGAACACTCTATTTCGCATAGGCATACATAGTAAACTTTAGGGTCACGCTGTGTACCCTCTAATTGACCTATAATTATTTCCTGCGGTAGGGTACACTATTATCCTATAATATAAGACGTGGTCCAATTTAAAAATTATAGGTCAATATTAAGGTCCGATACCGTGCCGTTAGTTAACATAGAAAAATGTCTTGGTATTTCCTTGTTTTAATGCACTATTTAAAATATACATAGTGTACCCCCTAATTGACCTATAATTATTTCCTGTGGTAGGGTACACTATTACCCTGTAATATAATACCTGGTCCAATTTAAATATTATGGGTCAATATTAAGGTCTGATATTGCGCCTTGCGCTAGTTAACCATTGAAAGATGTCTTTGAATTTTTAAAGCATTTTAGAACGCTTATTTCTTTATTTTAAGCTTCTCAGAACACTCTATTTCGCATAAGCATACATACTAAAATTTAGGGTCACGCTGTGTACCCCCTAAATGACCTATAATTATTTCCTGTGGTAGGGTACGCTATTACCCTGTAATATAATACGTGGTCCAATTTAAAAATTATAGGTCAATATTAAGGTCCGATACCGTGCCGTTAGTTAACATTGAAAAATGTCTTTGAATTTTTAAAGCATTTTAGAACGCTTATTTCCTCATTTTAAGCTTCTCAGAACACTTTATTTCGCATAGGCATACATAGTAAACTTTAGGGTCACGCTGTGTACCCGCTAATTGACCTATAATTATTTCCTGTGGTAGGATACACTATAACCCTGTAATATAATACGTGGTCCAATTTAAAAATTATAGGTCAATATTAAGGTCCGATACCGTGCCGTTAGTTAACATAGAAAAGTGTCTTCGAATTTCCTTGTTTTAATGCACTATTTAAAATATACATAGTGTACCCCCTAATTGACCTAGAATTATTTCCTGTGGTAGGGTACACTATTACCCTGTGATATAATACCTGGTTCAAGTTAAATATTATGGGTCAATATTAAGGTCTGATATTGCGCCTTGCGTTAGTTAACCATTGAAAGATGTCTTTGAATTTTTAAAGCATTTTAGAACGCTTATTTCTTCATTTTAAGCATCTCAGAACACTCTATTTCGCATAGGCATACATAGTAAAATTTAGGGTCACGCTGTGTACCCCCTAAATGACCTATAATTATTTCCTGTTCTAGGGTACACTTTTACCCTGTAATATAATACGTGGTCCAATTTAAAAATTATAGGTCAATATTAAGGTCCGATACCGTGCCGTTAGTTAACATAGAAAAAAGTCTTTGAATTTTTAAAGCATTTTAGAACGCTTATTTCCTCATTTTAAGCTTCTCAGAACACTTTATTTCGCATAGGCATACATAGTAAACTTTAGGGTCACTCTGTGTACCCCCTAATTGACCTATAATTATTTCCTGTGGTAGGGTACACTATAACCCTGTAATATAATACGTGGTCCAATTTAAAAATTATAGGTCAATATTAAGGTACGATACCGTGCCGTTAGTTAACATAGAAAAGTGTCTTCGTATTTCCTTGTTTTAATGCACTATTTAAAATATACATAGTGTACCCCCTAATTGACCTATAATTATTTCCTGTGGTAGGGTACACTATTACCCTGTAATATAATACCTGGTCCAATTTAAATATTATGGGTCAATATTAAGGTCTGATATTGCGCCTTGCGTTAGTTAACCATTGAAAGATGTCTTTGAATTTTTAAAGCATTTTAGAACGCTTATTTCTTCATTTTAAGCTTCTCAGAACACTCTATTTCGCATAGGCATACATAGTAAAATTTAGGGTCACGCTGTGTACCCCCTAAATGACCTATAATTATTTCCTGTGGTAGGGTACACTATTACCCTGTAATATAATAGGTGGTCCAATTTAAAAATTATAGGTCAATATTAAGGTCCGATACCGTGCCGTTAGTTAACATAGAAAAATGTCTTTGAATTTTTAAAGCATTTTAGAACGCTTATTTCTTCATTTTAAGCTTCTCAGAACACTATATTTCGCATAGGCATACATAGTAGACTTTAGGGTCACGCTGTGTACCACCTAATTGACCTTTAATTATTTCCTGTGGTAAGGTACACTATTACCCTGTAATATAATACGTGGTACAATTTAAAAATTATAGGTCAATATTAAGGTCCGATACCGTGCCGTTAGTTAACATAGAAAAGTGTCTTCGTATTTCCTTGTTTTAATGCACTATTTAAAATATACATAGTGTACCCCCTAAATGACCTATAATTATTTCCTGTGGTAGGGTACACTATTACCCTGTAATATAATACCTGGTCCAATTTAAATATTATGGGTCAATATTAAGGTCTGATATTGCGCCTAGCGTTAGTTAACCATTGAAAGATGTCTTTGAATTTTTAAAGCATTTTAGAACGCTTATTTCTTCATTTTAAGCTTCTCAGAACACTCTATTTCGCTGAGGCATACATAGAGAACTTTAGGGTCACGCTGTGTACTCCCTAATTGACCTATAATTATTTCCTGTGGTAGGGTACACTATTATCATGTAATATAATACGTGGTACAATTTAAAAATTATAGGTCAATATTAAGGTCCGATACCGTGCCGTTAGTTAACATAGAAAAGTGTCTTCGTATTTCCTTGTTTTGATGCACTATTTAAAATATACATAGTGTACCCCCTAAATGACCTATAATTATTTCCTGTGGTAGGGTAAACTATTACCCTGTAATATAATACCTGGTCCAATTTAAATATTATGGGTCAATATTAAGGTCTGATATTGCGCCTTGCGTTAGTTAACCATTGAAAGATGTCTTTGAATTTTTAAAGCATTTTAGAACGCTTATTTCTTCATTTTAAGCTTCTCAGAACACTCTATTTCGCATAGGCATACATAGTAAAATTTAGGGTCACGCTGTGTACCCCCTAAATGACCTATAATTATTTCCTGTGGTAGGGTTCACTATTACCCTGTAATATAATAGGTGGTCCAATTTAAAAATTATAGGTCAATATTAAGGTCCGATACCGTGCCGTTAGTTAAAATAGAAAAATGTCTTTGAATTTTTAAAGCATTTTAGAACGCTTATTTCTTCATTTTAAGCTTCTCAGAACACTCTATTTCGCATAGGCATACATAGTAGACTTTAGGGTCACGCTGTGTACCACCTAATTGACCTATAATTATTTCCTGTGGTAAGGTACACTATTACCCTGTAATATAATACGTGGTACAATTTAAAAATTATATGTCAATATTAAGGTCCGATACCGTGCCGTTAGTTAACATAGAAAAGTGTCTTCGTATTTCCTTGTTTTAATGCACTATTTAAAATATACATAGTGTACCCCCTAAATGACCTATAATTATTTCCTGTGGTAGGGTACACTATTACCCTGTAATATAATACCTGGTCCAATTTAAATATTATAGGTCAATATTAAGGTCTGATATTGCGCCTAGCGTTAGTTAAACATTGAAAGATGTCTTTGAATTTTTAAAGCATTTTAGAACGCTTATTTCTTCATTTTAAGCTTCTCAGAACACTCTATTTCGCTGAGGCATACATAGAGAACTTTAGGGTCACGCTGTGTACTCCCTAATTGACCTATAATTATTTCTTGTGGTAGGGTACACTATTACCCTATAATATAATACGTGGTCCAATTTAAAAATTATAGGTCAATATTAAGTTCCGATACCGGGCCGTTAGTTAACATAGAAAAGTGTCTTCGTATTTCCTTGTTTTAATGCACTATTTAAAATATACATAGTGTACCCCCTAATTGACCTATAATTATTTCCTGTGGCAGGGTACACTATTACCCTGTAATATAATACCTGGTCCAATTCAAATATTATGGGTCAATATTAAGGTCTGATATTGCGCCTAGCGTTAGTTAACCATTGAAAGATGTCTTTGAATTTTTAAAGCATTTTAGAACGCTTATTTCTTCATTTTAAGCTTCTCAGAACACTTTATTTCGCATAGGCATACATAGTAAACTTTAGGGTCACACTGTGTACCCCCTAGTTGACCTATAATTATTTCCTGTGGTAGGGTACACTATTATCATGTAATATAATACGTGGTACAATTTAAAAATTATAGGTCAATATTAAGGTCCGATACCGTGCCGTTAGTTAACATAGAAAAGTGTCTTCGTATTTCCTTGTTTTGATGCACTATTTAAAATATACATAGTGTACCCCCTAAATGACCTATAATTATTTCCTGTGGTAGGGTACACTATTACCCTGTAATATAATACCTGGTCCAATTTAAATATTATGGGTCAATATTAAGGTCTGATATTGCGCCTAGCGTTAGTTAAACATTGAAAGATGTCTTTGAATTTTTAAACCATTTTAGAACGCTTATTTCTTCATTTTAAGCATCTCAGAACACTTTATTTCGCATAGGCATACATAGTAAACTTTAGGGTCACACTGTGTACCCCCTAGTTGACCTATAATTATTTCCTGTGGTAGGGTACACTATTATCATGTAATATAATACGTGGTCCAATTTAAAAGTTATAGGTCAATATTAAGGTCCGATACCGGGCCGTTAGTTAACATAGAAAAGTGTCTTCGTATTTCCTTGTTTTAATGCACTATTTAAAATATACATGGTGTACCCCCTAATTGACCTATAATTATTTCCTGTGGTAGGGTACACTATTCCGGGTTTCCTCAATATTAAGGTCTGATATTGCGCCTTGCGTTAGTTAACCATTGAAAGATGTCTTTGAATTTTTAAAGCATTTTAGAACGCTAATTTCTTCATTTTAAGCTTCTCAGAACACTCTATTTCGCATAGGCATACATAGTAAATTTTAGGGCCCCGCTGTGTACCCTCTAATTGACCTATAATTATTTCCTGTGGTAGGGTACACTATTACCCTATAATATAATACGTGGTCCAATTTAAAAAATATAGGTCAATATTAAGGTCCGATACCGTGCCGTTAGTTAACATAGAAAAGTGCCTTCGTATTTCCTTGTTTTAATGCACTATTTAAAATATACATAGGGTACCCCCTAATTGACCTATATATATTTCCTGGTTTAGGGTACACTATTACCCTGTAAGATAATACCTGGTCCAATTTAAATATTATGGGTCAATATTAAGGTCTGATATTGCGCCTTGCGCTAGTTAACCATTGAAAGATGTCTTTGAATTTTTAAAGCATTTTTGAACGTTTATTTCTTCATTTTAAGATTCTCAGAACACTCTATTTCGCATAGGCATACATAGTAAACTTTAGGGTCACGCTGTGTACCCCCTAATTGACCTATAATTATTTCTTGTGGTAGGGTACACTATTACCCTATAATATAATACGTGGTCAAATTTAAAAATTATAGGTCAATATTAAGGTCCGATACCGTGCCGTTAGTTAACATAGAAAAGTGTCTTTGAATTTTTAAAGCATTTTAGAACGCTTATTTCCTCATTTTAAGCTTCTCAGAACACTTTATTTCGCATAGGCATACATAGTAAACTTTAGGGTCACACTGTGTACCCCCTAATTGACCTATAATTATTTCCTGTGGTAGGGTACACTATTACCATGTAATATAATACGTGGTTCAATTTAAAAATTATAGGTCAATATTAAGGTCCGATACCGTGTCGTTAGTTAACATAGAAAAGCGTCTTCGTATTTCCTTGTTTTAATGCACTATTTAAAATATACATAGTGTACCCCCTAATTGACCTATAATTATTTCCTGTGGTAGGGTGCACTATTACCCTGTAATATAATACGTGGTCCAATTTAAAAATTATAGGTCAATATTAAGGTCCGATACCGAGCCGTTAGTTAACATTGAAAAATGTCTTTGAATTTTTAAAGCATTTTAGAACGCTTATTTCCTCATTTTAAGCTTCTCAGAACACTTTATTTCGCATAGGCATACATAGTAAACTTTAGGGTCACGCTGTGTACCCCCTAATTGACCTATAATTATTTCCTGTGGTAGGATACACTATAACCCTGTAATATAATACGTGGTCCAATTTAAAAATTATAGGTCAATATTAAGGTCCGATACCGTGCCGTTAGTTAACATAGAAAAGTGTCTTCGAATTTCCTTGTTTTAATGCACTATTTAAAATATACATAGTGTACCCCCTAATTGACCTATAATTATTTCCTGTGGTAGGGTACACTATTACCCTCTGATATAATACCTGGTTCAAGTTAAATATTATGGGTCAATATTAAGGTCTGATTTTGCGCCTTGCGTTAGTTAACCATTGAAAGATGTCTTTGAATTTTTAAAGCATTTTAGAACGCTTATTTCTTCATTTTAAGCATCTCAGAACACTCTATTTCGCATAGGCATACATAGTAAAATTTAGGGTCACGCTGTGTACCCCCTAAATGACCTATAATTATTTCCTGTGGTAGGGTACACTATTACCCTGTAATATAATACGTGGTCCAATTTAAAAATTATAGGTCAATATTAAGGTCCGATACCGTGCCGTTAGTTAACATAGAAAAATGTCTTTGAATTTTTAAAGCATTTTAGAACGCTTATTTCCTCATTTTAAGCTTCTCAGAACACTTTATTTCGCATAGGCATACATAGTAAACTTTAGGGTCACTCTTTGTACCCCCTAATTGACCTATAATTATTTCCTGTGGTAGGGTACACTATAACCCTGTAATATAATACGTGGTCCAATTTAAAAATTATAGGTCAATATTAAGGTCCGATACCGTGCCGTTAGTTAACATAGAAAAGTGTCTTCGTATTTCCTTGTTTTAATGCACTATTTAAAATATACATAGTGTACCCCCTAATTGACCTATAATTATTTCCTGTGGTAGGGTACACTATTACCCTGTAATATAATACCTGGTCCAATTTAAATATTATGGGTCAATATTAAGGTCTGATATTGCGCCTTGCGTTAGTTAACCATTGAAAGATGTCTTTGAATTTTTAAAGTATTTTAGAACGCTTATTTCTTAATTTTAAGCATCTCAGAACACTCTATTTCGCATAGGCATACATAGTAAAATTTAGGGTCACGCTGTGAACCCCCTAAATGACCTATAATTATATCCTGCGGTAGGGTACACTATTACCCTGTAATATAATACGTGGTCCAATTTAAAAATTATAGGTCAATATTAAGGTCCGATACCGTGCCGTTAGTTAACATAGAAAAATGTCTTTGAATTTTTAAAGCATTTTACAACGCTTATTTCCTCATTTTAAGCTTCTCAGAACACTTTATTTCGCATAGGCATACATAGTAAACTTTAGGGTCACACTGTGTACCCCCTAATTGACCTATAATTATTTCCTGTGGTAGGGTACACTATTACCATGTAATATAATACGTGGTTCAATTTAAAAATTATAGGTCAATATTAAGGTCCGATACCGTGTCGTTAGTTAACATAGAAAAGCGTCTTCGTATTTCCTTGTTTTAATGCACTATTTAAAATATACATAGTGTACCCCCTAATTGACCTATAATTATTTCCTGTGGTAGGGTGCACTATTACCCTGTAATATAATACGTGGTCCAATTTAAAAATTATAGGTCAATATTAAGGTCCGATACCGAGCCGTTAGTTAACATTGAAAAATGTCTTTGAATTTTTAAAGCATTTTAGAACGCTTATTTCCTCATTTTAAGCTTCTCAGAACACTTTATTTCGCATAGGCATACATAGTAAACTTTAGGGTCACGCTGTGTACCCCCTAATTGACCTATAATTATTTCCTGTGGTAGGATACACTATAACCCTGTAATATAATACGTGGTCCAATTTAAAAATTATAGGTCAATATTAAGGTCCGATACCGTGCCGTTAGTTAACATAGAAAAGTGTCTTCGAATTTCCTTGTTTTAATGCACTATTTAAAATATACATAGTGTACCCCCTAATTGACCTATAATTATTTCCTGTGGTAGGGTACACTATTACCCTCTGATATAATACCTGGTTCAAGTTAAATATTATGGGTCAATATTAAGGTCTGATTTTGCGCCTTGCGTTAGTTAACCATTGAAAGATGTCTTTGAATTTTTAAAGCATTTTAGAACGCTTATTTCTTCATTTTAAGCATCTCAGAACACTCTATTTCGCATAGGCATACATAGTAAAATTTAGGGTCACGCTGTGTACCCCCTAAATGACCTATAATTATTTCCTGTGGTAGGGTACACTATTACCCTGTAATATAATACGTGGTCCAATTTAAAAATTATAGGTCAATATTAAGGTCCGATACCGTGCCGTTAGTTAACATAGAAAAATGTCTTTGAATTTTTAAAGCATTTTAGAACGCTTATTTCCTCATTTTAAGCTTCTCAGAACACTTTATTTCGCATAGGCATACATAGTAAACTTTAGGGTCACTCTTTGTACCCCCTAATTGACCTATAATTATTTCCTGTGGTAGGGTACACTATAACCCTGTAATATAATACGTGGTCCAATTTAAAAATTATAGGTCAATATTAAGGTCCGATACCGTGCCGTTAGTTAACATAGAAAAGTGTCTTCGTATTTCCTTGTTTTAATGCACTATTTAAAATATACATAGTGTACCCCCTAATTGACCTATAATTATTTCCTGTGGTAGGGTACACTATTACCCTGTAATATAATACCTGGTCCAATTTAAATATTATGGGTCAATATTAAGGTCTGATATTGCGCCTTGCGTTAGTTAACCATTGAAAGATGTCTTTGAATTTTTAAAGTATTTTAGAACGCTTATTTCTTAATTTTAAGCATCTCAGAACACTCTATTTCGCATAGGCATACATAGTAAAATTTAGGGTCACGCTGTGAACCCCCTAAATGACCTATAATTATATCCTGCGGTAGGGTACACTATTACCCTGTAATATAATACGTGGTCCAATTTAAAAATTATAGGTCAATATTAAGGTCCGATACCGTGCCGTTAGTTAACATAGAAAAATGTCTTTGAATTTTTAAAGCATTTTACAACGCTTATTTCCTCATTTTAAGCTTCTCAGAACACTTTATTTCGCATAGGCATACATAGTAAACTTTAGGGTCACGCTGTGTACCCCCTAATTGACCTATAATTATTTCCTTTGGAAGGGTACACTATTACCCTGTAATATAATACCTGGTCCAATTTTAATATTATGGGTCATTATTAAGGTCTGATATTGCGCCTTGCGTTAGTTAACCATTGAAAGATGTCTTTGAATTTTTAAAGCATTTTAGAACGCTTATTTCTTCATTTTAAGCTTCTCAGAACACTCTATTTCGCATAGGCATACATAGTAAAATTTAGGGTCACGCTGTGTACCCCCTAAATGACCTATAATTATTTCCTGTGATAGGGTACACTATTACCCTGTAATATAATACGTGGTCCAATTTAAAAATTATAGGTCAATATTAAGTTCCGATACCGTGCCGTTAGTTAACATTGAAAAATGTCTTCGTATTTCCTTGTTTTAATGCACTATTTAAAATATACATAGTGTACCCCCTAATTGACCTATAATTATTTCCTGTGGTAGGGTACACTATTACCCTGTAATATAATACCTGGTCCAATTTAAATATTATGGGTCAATATTAAGGTCTGATATTGCGCCTTGCGTTAGTTAACCATTGAAAGATGTCTTTGAATTTTTAAAGCATTTTTGAACGCTTATTTCTTCATTTTAAGCATCTCAGAACACTCTATTTCGCATAGGAATACATAGTAAACTTTAGGGTCACGCTGTGTACCCCCTAAATGACCTATAATTATTTCCTGTGGTAGGGTACACTATTACCCTGTAATATAATACGTGGTCCAATTTAAAAATTATAGGTCAATATTAAGGTCCGATACCGTGCCGTTAGTTAACATAGAAAAATGTCTTTGAATTTTTAAAGCATTTTAGAACGCTTATTTCCTCATTTTAAGCTTCTCAGAACACTTTATTTTGCATAGGCATACATAGTAAAATTTAGGGTCACGCTGTGTACGCCCTAAATGACCTATAATTATTTCCTGTGGTAGGGTACACTATTACCCTGTAATATAATACGTGGTCCAATTTAAAAATTATAGGTCAATATTAAGTTCCGATACCGTGCCGTTAGTTAACATTGAAAAATGTCTTTGAATTTTTAAAGCATTTTAGAACGCTTATTTCCTCATTTTAAGCTTCTCAGAACACTTTATTTCGCATAGGCATACATAGTAAACTCTAGGGTCACTCTGCGTACCCCCTAATTGACCTATAATTATTTCCTGTGGTAGGGTACACTATAACCCTGTAATATAATACGTGGTCCAATTTACAAATTATAGGTCAATATTAAGGTCCGATACCGTGCCGTTAGTTAACATAGAAAAGTGTCTTCGTATTTTCTTGTTTTAATGCACTATTTAAAACATACATAGTGTACCCCCTAATTGACCTATAATTATTTCCTGTTGTAGTGTACACTATTACCCTGTAATATAATACCTGATCCAATTGAAATATTATGGTTCCATATTAAGGTCTGATATCGCGCCTTGCGTTAGTTAACCATTGAAAGATGTCTTTGAATCTTTAAAGCATTTTAGAACGCTTATTTCTTCATTTTAAGCTTCTAAGAACACTCTATTTCGCATAGGCATACATAGTAAATTTTAGGGTCACGCTGTGTACCACCTAATTGACCTATAATTATTTCCTGTGGTAAGGTACACTATTACCCTGTAATATAATACGTGGTACAATTTAAAAATTATAGGTCAATATTAAGGTCCGATACCGTGCCGTTAGTTAACATAGAAAAGTGTCTTCGTATTTCCTTGTTTTAATGCACTATTTAAAATATACATAGTGTACCCCCTGATTGACCTATAATTATTTCCTGTGGAAGGGTACACTATTATCCTGTAATATAATACCTGGTCCAATTTAAATATTATGGGTCAATATTAAGGTCTGATATTGCGCGTTGCGCTAGTTAACCATTGAAAGATGTCTTTGAATTTTTAAAGCATTTTAGAACGCTTATTTCTTCATTTTAAGCTTCTCAGAACACTCTATTTCGCATAAGCATACATAGTAAAATTTAGGGTCACGCTGTGTACCCCCTAAATGACCTATAATTATTTCCTGTGGTAGGGTACACTATTACCCTGTAATATAATACGTGGTCCAATTTAAAAATTATAGGTCAATATTAAGGTCCGATACCGTGCCGTTAGTTAGCATAGAAAAATGTCTTTGAATTTTTAAAGCATTTTAGAACGCTTATTTCCTCATTTTAAGCTTCTCAGAACACTTTATTTAGCATAGGCATACATAGTAAACTTTAGGGTCACGCTGTGTACCCCCTAATTGACCTATACTTATTTCCTGTGGTAGGATACACTATAACCCTGTAATATAATATGTGGTCCAATTTAAAAATTATAGGTCAATATTAAGGTCCGATACCGTGCCGTTAGTTAACATAGAAAAGTGTCTTCGAATTTCCTTGTTTTAATGCACTATTTAAAATATACATAGTGTACCCCCTTATTGACCTATAATTATTTCCTGTGGTAGGGTACACTATTACCCTCTGATATAATACCTGGTTCAAGTTAAATATTATGGGTCAATATTAAGGTCTGATATTGCGCCTTGCGTTAGTTAACCATTGAAAGATGTCTTTGAATTTTTAAAGCATTTTAGAACGCTTATTTCTTCATTTTAAGCATCTCAGAACACTCTATTTCGCATAGGCATACATAGTAAAATTTAGGGTCACGCTGTGTACTCCCTAAATGACCTATAATTATTTCCTGTGGTAGGGTACACTATTACCCTGTAATATAATACGTGGTCCAATTTAAAAATTATAGGTCAATATTAAGGTCCGATACCGTGCCGTTAGTTAACATAGAAAAATGTCTTTGAATTTTTAAAGCATTTTAGAACGCTTATTTCCTCATTTTAAGCTTCTCAGAACACTTTATTTCGCATAGGCATACATAGTAAACTTTAGGGTCTCTCTGTGTACCCCCTAATTGACCTATAATTATTTCCTGTGGTAGGGTACACTATAACCCTGTAATATAATACGTGGTCCAATTTAAAAATTATAGGTCAATATTAAGGTCCGATACCGTGCCGCTAGTTAACATAGAAAAGTGTCTTCGTATTTCCTTGTTTTAATGCACTATTTAAAATATACATTGTGTACCCCCAAATTGACCTATAATTATTTCCTGTGGTAGGGTACACTATTACCCTGTAATATAATACCTATTCCAATTTAAATATTCTGGGTCAATATTAAGGTCTGATATTGCGCCTTGCGTTAGTTAACCATTGAAAGATGTCTTTGAATTTTTAAAGCATTTTAGAACGCTTATTTCTTCATTTTAAGCATCTCAGAACACTCTATTTCGCATAGGCATACATAGTAAAATTTAGGGTCACGCTGTGTACCCCCTAAATGACCTATAATTATATCCTGTGGTAGGGTACACTATTACCCTGTAATATAATACGTGGTCCAATTTAAAAATTATAGGTCAATATTAAGGTCCGATACCGTGCCGTTAGTTAACATAGAAAAGTGTCTTCGTATTTCCTTGTTTTAATGCACTATTTAAAATATACATAGTGTACCCCCTAAATGACCTATAATTATTTCCTGTGGTAGGGTACACTATTACCCTGTAATATAATAGGTGGTCCAATTTAAAAATTATAGGTCAATATTAAGGTCCGATACCGTGCCGTTAGTTAACATAGAAAAATGTCTTTGAATTTTTAAAGCATTTTAGAACGCTTATTTCCTCATTTTAAGCTTCTCAGAACACTTTATTTCGCATAGGCATACATAGTAAACTTTAGGGTCACTCTGTGTACCCCCTAATTGACCTATAATTATTTCCTGTGGTAGGGTACACTATAACCCTGTATTATAATACGTGGTCCAGTTTAAAAATTATAGGTCAATATTAAGGTCCGATACCGTGCCGTTAGTTAACATAGAAAAGTGTCTTCGTATTTCCTTGTTTTAATGCACTATTTAAAATATACATAGTGTACCCCCTAATTGACCTATAATTATTTCCTGTGGTAGGGTACACTATTACCCTGTAATATAATACCTGGTCCAATTTAAATATTATGGGTCAATATTAAGGTCTGATATTGCGCCTTGCGTTAGTTAACCATTGAAAGATGTCTTTGAATTTTTAAAGCATTTTAGAACGCTTATTTCTTCATTTTGAGCATCTCAGAACACTCTATTTCGCATAGGCATATATAGTAAACTTTAGGGTCACTCTGTGTACCCCCTAATTGACCTATAATTATTTCCTGTGGTAGGGTACATTATTATCATGTAATATAATACGTGGTCCAATTTAAAAATTATAGGTCAATATTAAGGTCCGATACCGGGCCGTTAGTTAACATAGAAAAGTGTCTTCGTATTTCCTTGTTTTAATGCACTATTTAAAATATACATAGTGTACCCCCTAATTGACCTATAATTGTTTCCTGTGGTAGGGTACACTATTACCCCGTAATATAATACCTGGTCCAATTGAAATATTATGGTTCCATATTAAGGTCTGATATCGCGCCTTGCGTTAGTTAACCATTGAAAGATGTCTTTGAATTTTTAAAGCATTTTAGAACGCTTATTTCTTCATTTTAAGCTTCTCAGAACACTCTATTTCGCATAGGCATACATAGTAAATTTTAGGGTCACGCTGTTTACCACCTAATTGACCTATAATTATTTCCTGTGGTAAGGTACACTATTACCCTGTAATATAATAGGTGGTCCAATTTAAAAATTATAGGTCAATATTAAGGTCCGATACCGTGCCGTTAGTTAACATAGAAAAATGTCTTTGAATTTTTAAAGCATTTTAGAACGCTTATTTCCTCATTTTAAGCTTCTCAGAACACTTTATTTCGCATAGGCATACATAGTAAACTTTAGGGTCACTCTGTGTACCCCCTAATTGACCTATAATTATTTCCTGTGGTAGGGTACACTATAACCCTGTAATATAATACGTGGTCCAGTTTAAAAATTATAGGTCAATATTAAGGTCCGATACCGTGCCGTTAGTTAACATAGAAAAGTGTCTTCGTATTTCCTTGTTTTAATGCACTATTTAAAATATACATAGTGTACCCCCTAATTGACCTATAATTATTTCCTGTGGAAGGGTACACTATTACCCTGTAATATAATACCTGGTCCAATTTAAATATTATGGGTCAATATTAAGGTCTGATATTGCGCCTTGCGTTAGTTAACCATTGAAAGATGTCTTTGAATTTTTAAAGCATTTTAAAACGCTTATTTCTTCATTTTGAGCATCTCAGAACACTCTATTTCGCATAGGCATATATAGTAAACTTTAGGGTCACTCTGTGTACCCCCTAATTGACCTATAATTATTTCCTGTGGTAGGGTACATTATTATCATGTAATATAATACGTGGTCCAATTTAAAAATTATAGGTCAATATTAAGGTCCGATACCGGGCCGTTAGTTAACATAGAAAAGTGTCTTCGTATTTCCTTGTTTTAATGCACTATTTAAAATATACATAGTGTACCCCCTAATTGACCTATAATTATTTCCTGTGGTAGGGTACACTATTACCCCGTAATATAATACCTGGTCCAATTGAAATATTATGGTTCCATATTAAGGTCTGATATCGCGCCTTGCGTTAGTTAACCATTGAAAGATGTCTTTGAATTTTTAAAGCATTTTAGAACGCTTATTTCTTCATTTTAAGCTTCTCAGAACACTCTATTTCGCATAGGCATACATAGTAAATTTTAGGGTCACGCTGTTTACCACCTAATTGACCTATAATTATTTCCTGTGGTAAGGTACACTATTACCCTGTAATATAATACGTGGTACAATTTAAAAATTATAGGTCAATATTAAGGTCCGATACCGTGCCGTTAGTTAACATAGAAAAGTGTCTTCGTATTTCCTTGTTTTAATGCACTATTTAAAATATACATAGTGTACCCCCTAAATAACCTATAATTATTTCCTGTGGTAGGGTACACTATTACCCTGTAATATAATAGGTGGTCCAATTTAAAAATTATAGGTCAATATTAAGGTCCGATACCGTGCCGTTAGTTAACATAGAAAAATGTCTTTGAATTTTTAAAGCATTTTAGAACGCTTATTTCCTCATTTTAAGCTTCTCAGAACACTTTATTTCGCATAGGCATACATAGTAAACTTTAGGGTCACTCTGTGTACCCCCTAATTGACCTATAATTATTTCCTGTGGTAGGGTACACTATAACCCTGTAATATAATACGTGGTCCAGTTTAAAAATTATAGGTCAATATTAAGGTCCGATACCGTGCCGTTAGTTAACATAGAAAAGTGTCTTCGTATTTTCTTGTTTTAATGCACTATTTAAAATATACATAGTGTACCCCCTAATTGACCTATAATTATTTCCTGTGGTAGGGTACACTATTACCCTGTAATATAATACCTGGTCCAATTTAAATATTATGGGTCAATATTAAGGTCTGATATTGCGCCTTGCGTTAGTTAACCATTGAAAGATGTCTTTGAATTTTTAAAGCATTTTAGAACGCTTATTTCTTCATTTTGAGCATCTCAGAACACTCTATTTCGCATAGGCATATATAGTAAACTTTAGGGTCACTCTGTGTACCCCCTAATTGACCTATAATTATTTCCTGTGGTAGGGTACATTATTATCATGTAATATAATACGTGGTCCAATTTAAAAATTATAGGTCAATATTAAGGTCCGATACCGGGCCGTTAGTTAACATAGAAAAGTGTCTTCGTATTTCCTTGTTTTAATGCACTATTTAAAATATACATAGTGTACCCCCTAATTGACCTATAATTATTTCCTGTGGTAGGGTACACTATTACCCCGTAATATAATACCTGGTCCAATTGAAATATTATGGTTCCATATTAAGGTCTGATATCGCGCCTTGCGTTAGTTAACCATTGAAAGATGTCTTTGAATTTTTAAAGCATTTTAGAACGCTTATTTCTTCATTTTAAGCTTCTCAGAACACTCTATTTCGCATAGGCATACATAGTAAATTTTAGGGTCACGCTGTTTACCACCTAATTGACCTATAATTATTTCCTGTGGTAAGGTACACTATTACCCTGTAATATAATAGGTGGTCCAATTTAAAAATTATAGGTCAATATTAAGGTCCGATACCGTGCCGTTAGTTAACATAGAAAAATGTCTTTGAATTTTTAAAGCATTTTAGAACGCTTATTTCCTCATTTTAAGCTTCTCAGAACACTTTATTTCGCATAGGCATACATAGTAAACTTTAGGGTCACTCTGTGTACCCCCTAATTGACCTATAATTATTTCCTGTGGTAGGGTACACTATAACCCTGTAATATAATACGTGGTCCAGTTTAAAAATTATAGGTCAATATTAAGGTCCGATACCGTGCCGTTAGTTAACATAGAAAAGTGTCTTCGTATTTCCTTGTTTTAATGCACTATTTAAAATATACATAGTGTACCCCCTAATTGACCTATAATTATTTCCTGTGGTAGGGTACACTATTACCCTGTAATATAATACCTGGCCCAATTTAAATATTATGGGTCAATATTAAGGTCTGATATTGCGCCTTGCGTTAGTTAACCATTGAAAGATGTCTTTGAATTTTTAAAGCATTTTAGAACGCTTATTTCTTCATTTTGAGCATCTCAGAACACTCTATTTCGCATAGGCATATATAGTAAACTTTAGGGTCACTCTGTGTACCCCCTAATTGACCTATAATTATTTCCTGTGGTAGGGTACATTATTATCATGTAATATAATACGTGGTCCAATTTAAAAATTATAGGTCAATATTAAGGTCCGATACCGGGCCGTTAGTTAACATAGAAAAGTGTCTTCGTATTTCCTTGTTTTAATGCACTATTTAAAATATACATAGTGTACCCCCTAATTGACCTATAATTATTTCCTGTGGTAGGGTACACTATTACCCCGTAATATAATACCTGGTCCAATTGAAATATTATGGTTCCATATTAAGGTCTGATATCGCGCCTTGCGTTAGTTAACCATTGAAAGATGTCTTTGAATTTTTAAAGCATTTTAGAACGCTTATTTCTTCATTTTAAGCTTCTCAGAACACTCTATTTCGCATAGGCATACATAGTAAATTTTAGGGTCACGCTGTTTACCACCTAATTGACCTATAATTATTTCCTGTGGTAAGGTACACTATTACCCTGTAATATAATACATGGTACAATTTAAAAATTATAGGTCAATATTAAGGTCCGATACCGTGCCGTTAGTTAACATAGAAAAGTGTCTTCGTATTTCCTTGTTTTAATGCACTATTTAAAATATACATAGTGTACCCCCTAAATGACCTATAATTATTTCCTGTGGTAGGGTACACTATTACCCTGTAATATAATAGGTGGTCCAATTTAAAAATTATAGGTCAATATTAAGGTCCGATACCGTGCCGTTAGTTAACATAGAAAAAAGTCTTTGAATTTTTAAAGCATTTTAGAACGCTTATTTCCTCATTTTAAGCTTCTCAGAACACTTTATTTCGCATAGGCATACATAGTAAACTTTAGGGTCACTCTGTGTACCCCCTAATTGACCTATAATTATTTCCTGTGGTAGGGTACACTATAACCCTGTAATATAATACGTGGTCCAGTTTAAAAATTATAGGTCAATATTAAGGTCCGATACCGTGCCGTTAGTTAACATAGAAAAGTGTCTTCGTATTTCCTTGTTTTAATGCACTATTTAAAATATACATAGTGTACCCCCTAATTGACCTATAATTATTTCCTGTGGTAGGGTACACTATTACCCTGTAATATAATACCTGGTCCAATTTAAATACTATGGGTCAATATTAAGGTCTGATATTGCGCCTTGCGTTAGTTAACCATTGAAAGATGTCTTTGAATTTTTAAAGCATTTTAGAACGCTTATTTCTTCATTTTGAGCATCTCAGAACACTCTATTTCGCATAGGCATATATAGTAAACTTTAGGGTCACTCTGTGTACCCCCTAATTGACCTATAATTATTTCCTGTGGTAGGGTACATTATTATCATGTAATATAATACGTGGTCCAATTTAAAAATTATAGGTCAATATTAAGGTCCGATACCGGGCCGTTAGTTAACATAGAAAAGTGTCTTCGTATTTCCTTGTTTTAATGCACTATTTAAAATATACATAGTGTACCCCCTAATTGACCTATAATTATTTCCTGTGGTAGGGTACACTATTACCCCGTAATATAATACCTGGTCCAATTGAAATATTATGGTTCCATATTAAGGTCTGATATCGCGCCTTGCGTTAGTTAACCATTGAAAGATGTCTTTGAATTTTTAAAGCATTTTAGAACGCTTATTTCTTCATTTTAAGCTTCTCAGAACACTCTATTTCGCATAGGCATACATAGTAAATTTTAGGGTCACGCTGTGTACCACCTAATTGACCTATAATTATTTCCTGTGGTAAGGTACACTATTACCCTGTAATATAATACGTGGTACAATTTAAAAATTATAGGTCAATATTAAGGTCCGATACCGTGCCGTTAGTTAACATAGAAAAGTGTCTTCGTATTTCCTTGTTTTAATGCACTATTTAAAATATACATAGTGTACCCCCTAAATGACCTATAATTATTTTCTGTGGTAGGGTACACTATTACCCTGTAATATAATAGGTGGTCCAATTTAAAAATTATAGGTCATTATTAAGGTCCGATACCGTGCCGTTAGTTAACATAGAAAAATGTCTTTGAATTTTTAAAGCATTTTAGAACGCTTATTTCCTCATTTTAAGCTTCTCAGAACACTTTATTTCGCATAGGCATACATAGTAAACTTTAGGGTCACTCTGTGTACCCCCTAATTGACCTATAATTATTTCCTGTGGTAGGGTACACTATAACCCTGTAATATAATACGTGGTCCAGTTTAAAAATTATAGGTCAATATTAAGGTCCGATACCGTGCCGTTAGTTAACATAGAAAAGTGTCTTCGTATTTCCTTGTTTTAATGCACTATTTAAAATATACATAGTGTACCCCCTAATTGACCTATAATTATTTCCTGAGGTAGGGTTCACTATTACCCTGTAATATAATACCTGGTCCAATTTAAATATTATGGGTCAATATTAAGGTCTGATATTGCGCCTTGCGTTAGTTAACCATTGAAAGATGTCTTTGAATTTTTAAAGCATTTTAGAACGCTTATTTCTTCATTTTGAGCATCTCAGAACACTCTATTTCGCATAGGCATATATAGTAAACTTTAGGGTCACTCTGTGTACCCCCTAATTGACCTATAATTATTTCCTGTGGTAGGGTACACTATAACCCTGTAATATAATACGTGGTCCAATTTAAAAATTATAGGTCAATATTAAGGTCCGATACCGTGCCGTTAGTTAACATAGAAAAGTGTCTTCGTATTTCCTTGTTTTAATGCACTATTTAAAATATACATAGTGTACCCCCTAATTGACCTATAATTATTTCCTGTGGTAGGGTACACTATTACCCTGTAATATAATTCCTGGTCCAATTTAAATATTATGGGTCAATATTAAGGTCTGATATTGCGCCTAGCGTTAGTTAACCATTGAAAGATGTCTTTGAATTTTTAAAGCATTTTAGAACGCTTATTTCCTCATTTTAAGCTTCTCAGAACACTTTATTTCGCATAGGCATACATAGTAAACTTTAGGGTCACACTGTGTACCCCCTAATTGACCTATAATTATTTCCTGTGGTAGGGTACATTATTATCATGTAATATAATACGTGGTCCAATTTAAAAATTATAGGTCAATATTAAGGTCCGATACCGGGCCGTTAGTTAACATAGAAAAGTGTCTTCGTATTTCCTTGTTTTAATGCACTATTTAAAATATACATAGTGTACCCCCTAATTGACCTATAATTATTTCCTGTGGTAGGGTACACTATTACCCCGTAATATAATACCTGGTCCAATTCAAATATTATGGGTCAATATTAAGGTCTGATATTGCGCCTTGCGTTAGTTAACCATTGAAAGATGTCTTTGAATTTTTAAAGCATTTTAGAACGCTAATTTCTTCATTTTAAGCTTCTCAGAACACTCTATTTCGCATAGGCATACATAGTAAACTTTAGGGTCACGCTGTGTACCCTCTAATTGACCTATAATTATTTCCTGTGGTAGGGTACACTATTACCCTATAATATAATACGTGGTCCAATTTAAAAATTATAGGTCAATATTAAGGTCCGATACCGTGCCGTTAGTTAACATAGAAAAGTGTCTTCGTATTTCCTTGTTTTAATGCACTATTTAAAATATACATAGTGTACCCCCTAATTGACCTATAATTATTTCCTGTGGTAGGGTACACTATTACCCTGTAATATAATACCTGGTCCAATTTAAATATTATGGGTCAATATTAAGGTCTGATATTGCGCCTTGCGCTAGTTGACCATTGAAAGATGTCTTTGAATTTTTAAAGCATTTTAGAACGCTTATTTCTTCATTTTAAGCTTCTCAGAACACTCTATTTCGCATAAGCATACATAGTAAAATTTAGGGTCACTCTGTGTACCCCCTAAATGACCTATAATTATTTCCTGTGGTAGGGTACACTATTACCCTGTAATATAATACGTGGTCCAATTTAAAAATTATAGGTCAATATTAAGGTCCAATACCGTGCCGTTAGTTAACATTGAAAAATGTCTTTGAATTTTTAATGCATTTTAGAACGCTTATTTCCTCATTTTAAGCTTCTCAGAACACTTTATTTCGCATAGGCATACATAGTAAACTTTAGGGTCACGCTGTGTACCCCCTAATTGACCTATAATTATTTCCTGTGGTAGGATACACTATAACCCTGTAATATAATACGTGGTCCAATTTAAAAATTATAGGTCAATATTAAGGTCCGATACCGTGCCGTTAGTTAACATAGAAAAGTGTCTTCGAATTTCCTTGTTTTAATGCACTATTTAAAATATACACAGTGTACCCCCTAATTGACCTATAATTATTTCCTGTGGTAGGGTACACTTTTACCCTCAGATATAATACCTGGTTCAAGTTAAATATTATGGGTCAATATTAAGGTCTGATATTGCGCCTTGCGTTAGTTAACCATTGAAAGATGTCTTTGAATTTTTAAAGCATTTTAGAACGCTTATTTCTTCATTTTAAGCATCTCAGAACACTCTATTTCGCATAGGCATACATAGTAAAATTTAGGGTCACGCTGTGTACCCCCTAAATGACCTATAATTATTTCCTGTGGTAGGGTACACTATTACCCTGTAATATAATACGTGGTCCAATTTAAAAATTATAGGTCAATATTAAGGTCCGATACCGTGCCGTTAGTTAACATAGAAAAATGTCTTTGAATTTTTAAAGCATTTTAGAACGCTTATTTCCTCATTTTAAGCTTCTCAGAACACTTTATTTCGCATAGGCATACATAGTAAACTTTAGGGTCACTCTGTGTACCCCCTAATTGACCTATAATTATTTCCTGTGGAAGGGTACACTATAACCCTGTAATATAATACGTGGTCCAATTTAAAAATTATAGGTCAATATTAAGGTCCGATACCGTGCCGTTAGTTAACATAGAAAAGTGTCTTCGTATTTCCTTGTTTTAATGCACTATTTAAAATATACATAGTGTACCCCCTAATTGACCTATAATTATTTCCTGTGGTAGGGTACACTATTACCCTGTAATATAATACCTAATCCAATTTAAATATTATGGGTCAATATTAAGGTCTGATATTGCGCCTTGAGTTAGTTAACCATTGAAAGATGTCTTTGAATTTTTAAAGCATTATAGAACGCTTATTTCTTCATTTTAAGCATCTCAGAACACTCTATTTCGCATAGGCATACATAGTAAAATTTAGGGTCACGCTGTGAACCCCCTAAATGACCTATAATTATATCCTGTGGTAGTGTACACTATTACCCTGTAATATAATACGTGGTCCAATTTAAAAATTATAGGTCAATATTAAGGTCCGATAACGTGCCGTTAGTTAACATAGAAAAATGTCTTTGAATTTTTAAAGCATTTTAGAACGCTTATTTCCTCATTTTAAGCTTCTCAGATCACTTTATTTCGCATAGGCATACATAATAAAATTTAGGGTCACGCTGTGTACCCCCTAAATGACCTATAATTATTTCCTGTGGTAGGGTACACTATTACCCTGTAATATAATACGTGGTCCAATTTAAAAATTATAGGTCAATATTAAGTTCCGATACCGTGCCGTTAGTTAACATTGAAAAATGTCTTCGTATTTCCTTGTTTTAATGCACTATTTAAAATATACATAGTGTACCCCCTAATTGACCTATAATTATTTCCTGTGGTAGGGTACACTATTACCCTCAGATATAATACCTGGTTCAAGTTAAATATTATGGGTCAATATTAAGGTCTGATATTGCGCCTTGCGTTAGTTAACCATTGAAAGATGTCTTTGAATTTTTAAAGCATTTTAGAACGCTTATTTCTTCATTTTAAGCATCTCAGAACACTCTATTTCGCATAGGCATACATAGTAAAATTTAGGGTCACGCTGTGTACCCCCTAAATGACCTATAATTATTTCCTGTGGTAGGGTACACTATTACCCTGTAATATAATACGTGGTCAATTTAAAAATTATAGGTCAATATTAAGGTCCGATACCGTGCCGTTAGTTAACATAGAAAAATGTCTTTGAATTTTTAAAGCATTTTAGAACGCTTATTTCCTCATTTTAAGCTTCTCAGAACACTTTATTTCGCATAGGCATACATAGTAAACTTTAGGGTCACTCTGTGTACCCCCTAATTGACCTATAATTATTTCCTGAGGTAGGGTACACTATAACACTGTAATATAATACGTGGTCCAATTTAAAAATTATAGGTCAATATTAAGGTCCGATACCGTGCCGTTAGTTAACATAGAAACGTGTCTTCGTATTTCCTTGTTTTAATGCACTATTTAAAATATACATAGTGTACCCCCTAATTGACCTATAATTATTTCCTGTGGTAGGGTACACTATTACCCTGTAATATAATACCTGGTCCAATTTAAATATTATGGGTCAATATTAAGGTCTGATATTGCGCCTTGAGTTAGTTAACCATTGAAAGATGTCTTTGAATTTTTAAAGCATTTTAGAACGCTTATTTCTTCATTTTAAGCATCTCAGAACACTCTATTTCGCATAGGCATACATAGTAAAATTTAGGGTCACGCTGTGAACCCCCTAAATGACCTATAATTATATCCTGTGGTAGGGTACACTATTACCCTGTAATATAATACGTGGTCCAATTTAAAAATTATAGGTCAATATTAAGGTCCGATACCGTGCCGTTAGTTAACATAGAAAAGTGTCTTCGTATTTCCTTGTTTTAATGCACTATTTAAAATATACATAGTGTACCCCCTAATTGACCTATAATTATTTCCTGTGGTAGGGTACACTATTACCCTGTAATATAATACCTGGTCCAATTTAAATATTATGGGTCAATATTAAGGTCTGATATTGCGCCTTGCGCTAGTTGACCATTGAAAGATGTCTTTGAATTTTTAAAGCATTTTAGAACGCTTATTTCTTCATTTTAAGCTTCTCAGAACACTCTATTTCGCATAAGCATACATAGTAAAATTTAGGGTCACTCTGTGTACCCCCTAAATGACCTATAATTATTTCCTGTGGTAGGGTACACTATTACCCTGTAATATAATACGTGGTCCAATTTAAAAATTATAGGTCAATATTAAGGTCCGATACCGTGCCGTTAGTTAACATTGAAAAATGTCTTTGAATTTTTAATGCATTTTAGAACGCTTATTTCCTCATTTTAAGCTTCTCAGAACACTTTATTTCGCATAGGCATACTTAGTAAACTTTAGGGTCACTCTGCGTACCCCCTAATTGACCTATAATTATTTCCTGTGGTAGGATACACTATAACCCTGTAATATAATACGTGGTCCAATTTAAAAACTATAGGTCAATATTAAGGTCCGATACCGTGCCGTTAGTTAACATAGAAAAGTGTCTTCGAATTTCCTTGTTTTAATGCACTATTTAAAATATACATAGTGTACCCCCTAATTGACCTATAATTATTTCCTGTGGTAGGGTACACTTTTACCCTCAGATATAATACCTGGTTCAAGTTAAATATTATGGGTCAATATTAAGGTCTGATATTGCGCCTTGCGTTAGTTAACCATTGAAAGATGTCTTTGAATTTTTAAAGCATTTTAGAACGCTTATTTCTTCATTTTAAGCATCTCAGAACACTCTATTTCGCATAGGCATACATAGTAAAATTTAGGGTCACGCTGTGTACCCCCTAAATGACCTATAATTATTTCCTGTGGTAGGGTACACTATTACCCTGTAATATAATACGTGGTCAATTTAAAAATTATAGGTCAATATTAAGGTCCGATACCGTGCCGTTAGTTAACATAGAAAAATGTCTTTGAATTTTTAAAGCATTTTAGAACGCTTATTTCCTCATTTTAAGCTTCTCAGAACACTTTATTTCGCATAGGCATACATAGTAAACTTTAGGGTCACTCTGTGTACCCCCTAATTGACCTATAATTATTTCCTGAGGTAGGGTACACTATAACACTGTAATATAATACGTGGTCCAATTTAAAAATTATAGGTCAATATTAAGGTCCGATACCGTACCGTTAGTTAACATAGAAAAGTGTCTTCGTATTTCCTTGTTTTAATGCACTATTTAAAATATACATAGTGTACCCCCTAATTGACCTATAATTATTTCCTGTGGTAGGGTACACTATTACCCTGTAATATAATACCTGGTCCAATTTAAATATTATGGGTCAATATTAAGGTCTGATATTGCGCCTTGAGTTAGTTAACCATTGAAAGATGTCTTTGAATTTTTAAAGCATTTTAGAACGCTTATTTCTTCATTTTAAGCTTCTCAGAACACTTTATTTCGCATAGGCATACATAGTAAACTTAAGGGTCACGCTGTGTACCCCCTAATTGACCTATAATTATTTCCTGTGGTAGGGTACACTATTACCCTGTAATATAATAGGTGGTCCAATTTAAAAATTATAGGTCAATATTAAGGTCCGATACCGTGCCGTTAGTTAGCATAGAAAAATGTCTTTGAATTTTTAAAGCATTTTAGAACGCTTATTTCCTCATTTTAAGCTTCTCAGAACACTTCATTTCGCATAGGCATACATAGTAAACTTTAGGGTCACTCTGCGTACCCCCTAATTGACCTATAATTATTTCCTGTGGTAGGGTACACTATAACCCTGTAATATAATACGTGGTCCAATTTAAAAATTATAGGTCAATATTAAGGTCCGATACCGTGCCGTTAGTTAACATAGAAAAGTGTCTTCGTATTTCCTTGTTTTATTGCACTATTTAAAATATACATAGTGTACCCCCTAATTGACCTATCATTATTTCCTGTGGTAGGGTACACTATTACCTTGTAATATAATACCTGGTCCAATTTAAATATTATGGGTCAATATTAAGGTCTGATATTGCGCCTTGCGTTAGTTAACCATTGAAAGATGTCTTTGAATTTTTAAAGCATTTTTGAACGCTTATTTCTTCATTTAAGCATCTCAGAACACTCTATTTCGCATAGGCATACATAGTAAAATTTAGGGTCACGCTGTGTACCCCCTAAATGACCTATAAGTATTTCCTGTGGTAGGGTACACTATTACCGTGTAATATAATACGTGGTCCAATTTAAAAATTATAGGTCAATATTAAGGTCCGATACCGTGCCGTTAGTTAACATAGAAAAATGTCTTTGAATTTTTAAAGCATTTTAGAACGCTTATTTCCTCATTTTAAGCTTCTCAGAACACTTTATTTCGCATAGGCATACATAGTAAACTTTAGGGTCACTCTGTGTACCCCCTAATTGACCTATAATTATTTCCTGTGGTAGGGTACACTATAACCCTGTAATATAATACGTGGTCCAATTTAAAAATTATAGGTCAATATTAAGGTCCGATACCGTGCCGTTAGTTAACATAGAAAAGTGTCTTCGTATTTTCTTGTTTTAATGCACTATTTAAAACATACATAGTGTACCCCCTAATTGACCTATATTTATTTCCTGTTGTAGGGTACACTATTACCCTGTAATATAATACCTGGTCCAATTGAAATAATATGGTTCCATATTAAGGTCTGATATCGCGCCTTGCGTTAGTTAACCATTGAAAGATGTCTTTGAATTTTTAAAGCATTTTAGAACGCTTATTTCCTCATTTTAAGCTTCTCAGAACACTTTATTTCGCATAGGCATACATAGTAAACTTTAGGGTCTCTCTGTGTACCCCCTAATTGACCTATAATTATTTCCTGTGGTAGGGTACATTATAACCCAGTAATATAATACGTGGTCCAATTTAAAAATGTTAGGTCAATATTAAGGTCCGATACCGTGCCGTTAGTTAACATAGAAAAGTGTCTTCGTATTTCCTTGTTTTAATGCACTATTTAAAATATACATAGTGTACCCCCTAATTGACCTATAATTATTTCCTGTGGTAGGGTACACTATTACCCTGTAATATAATACCTATTCCAATTTAAATATTATGGGTCAATATTAAGGTCTGATATTGCGCCTTGCGTTAGTTAACCATTGAAAGATGTCTTTGAATTTTTAAAGCATTTTAGAACGCTTATTTCTTCATTTTAAGCATCTCAGAACACTCTATTTCGCATAGGCATACATAGTAAAATTTAGGGTCACGCTGTGTACCCCCTAAATGACCTATAATTATATCCTGTGGTAGGGTACACTATTACCCTGTAATATAATACGTGGTCCAATTTAAAAATTATAGGTCAATATTAAGGTCCGATACCGTGCCGTTAGTTAACATAGAAAAATGTCTTTGAATTTTTAAAGCATTTTAGAACGCTTATTTCCTCATTTTAAGCTTCTCAGAACACTTTATTTCGCATAGGCTTACATAGTAAACTTTAGGGTCACGCTGTGTACCCCCTAAATGACCTATAATTATTTCCTTTGGTGGGGTACACTATTACCCTGTAATATAATACCTGTTCCAATTTAAATATTATGGGTCAATATTAAGGGCTGATATTGCGCCTTGCGTTAGTTAACCATTGAAAGATGTCTTTGAATTTTTAAAGCATTTTAGAACGCTTATTTCTTCATTTTAAGCTTCTCAGAACTATTTCGCATAGGCATACATAGTAAACTTTAGGGTCACGCTGTGTACCCCCTAATTGACCTATAATTATTTCCTGTGGTAAGGTACACTATTACCCTGTAATATAATAGGTGGTCCAATTTAAAAATTATAGGTCAATATTAAGGTCCGATACCGTGCCGTTAGTTAGCATAGAAAAATGTTATTGAATTTTTAAAGCATTTTAGAACGCTTATTTCCTCATTTTAAGCTTCTCAGAACACTTTATTTCGCATAGGCATACTTAGTAAACTTTAGGGTCACTCTGCGTACCCCCTAATTGACCTATAATTATTTCCTGTGGTAGGAAACACTATAACCCTGTAATATAATACGTGGTCCAATTTAAATATTATAGGTCAATATTAAGGTCCGATACCGTGCCGTTAGTTAACATAGAAAAGTGTCTTCGTATTTCCTTGTTTTAATGCACTATTTAAAATATACATAGTGTACCCCCTAATTGACCTATAATTATTTCCTGTGGTAGGGTACACTATTACCCTGTAATATAATACGTGGTCCAATTTAAAAATTATAGGTCAATATTAAGGTCCGATACCGTGCCGTTAGTTAACATTGAAAAATGTCTTTCAATTTTTAAAGCATTTTAGAACGCTTATTTCCTCATTTTAAGCTTCTCAGAACACTTTATTTCGCATAGGCATACATAGTAAACTTTAGGGTCTCTCTGTGTACCCCCTAATTGACCTATAATTATTTCCTGTGGTAGGGTACATTATAACCCAGTAATATAATACGTGGTTCAATTTAAAAATTATAGGTCAATATTAAGGTCCGATACCGTGCCGTTAGTTAACATAGAAAAGTGTCTTCGTATTTCCTTGTTTTAATGCACTATTTAAAATATACATAGTGTACCCCCTAATTGACCTATAATTATTTCCTGTGGTAGGGTACACTATTACCCTGTAATATAATACCTATTCCAATTTAAATATTATGGGTCAATATTAAGGTCTGATATTGCGCCTTGCGTTAGTTAACCATTGAAAGATGTCTTTGAATTTTTAAAGCATTTTAGAACGCTTATTTCTTCATTTTAAGCATCTCAGAACACTCTATTTCGCATAGGCTTACATAGTAAACTTTAGGGTCACGCTGTGTACCCCCTAAATGACCTATAATTATTTCCTTTGGTGGGGTACACTATTACCCTGTAATATAATACCTGTTCCAATTTAAATATTATGGGTCAATATTAAGGTCTGATATTGCGCCTTGCGTTAGTTAACCATTGAAAGATGTCTTTGAATTTTTAAAGCATTTTAGAACGCTTATTTATTCATTTTAAGCTTCTCAGAACACTCTATTTCGCATAGGCATACATAGTAAACTTTAGGGTCACGCTGTGTACCCCCTAATTGACCTATAATTATTTCCTGTGGTAAGGTACACTATTACCCTGTAATATAATAGGTGGTCCAATTTAAAAATTATAGGTCAATATTAAGGTCCGATACCGTGCCGTTAGTTAGCATAGAAAAATGTCATTGAATTTTTAAAGCATTTTAGAACGCTTATTTCCTCATTTTAAGCTTCTCAGAACACTTTATTTCGCATAGGCATACTTAGTAAACTTTAGGGTCACTCTGCGTACCCCCTAATTGACCTATAATTATTTCCTGTTTTAGGAAACACTATAACCCTGTAATATAATACGTGGTCCAATTTAAAAATTATAGGTCAATATTAAGGTCCGATACCGTGCCGTTAGTTAACATAGAAAAGTGTCTTCGTATTTCCTTGTTTTAATGCACTATTTAAAATATACATAGTGTACCCCCTAATTGACCTATAATTATTTCCTGTGGTAGGGTACACTATTACCCTGTAATATAATACGTGGTCCAATTTAAAAATTATAGGTCAATATTAAGGTCCGATACCGTGCCGTTAGTTAACATAGAAAAATGTCTTTGAATTTTTAAAGCATTTTAGAACGCTTATTTCCTCATTTTAACCCTCCTGGCGTCAAGCCCGTTATATTACGGGCTTCATTTCCTTGCTAAAAGCGGCTTGCCCGTGTTTTCACGGGTTCACGATCTGCCTCTGGAGCGGCGAACCCGTCTTTTTCTCCTCTAGAATATTTCCTTCCCCCTCAACCTCCTACTGCTCACAAATTGAGAGGCGTATAAGCTGTCATCGTAAATCACTCACTGTGCTATAGTATTTCTGTTTGAATAGATGTGAATATTTTGCATTCTTTTTGATTTTTGAACCCCCACTCAAACTAAAAGTTTACCTTTAATAAACAGGTTTTTTTTTTGTTCAACTTATTCGATAGATTTAATTTTATTCAATATTTATTGCTTAATTTATTATACTAAATCTTTAAATGTTTTAAATCGTTTTGTATTTTTAAATTTCAAATAATTTTCGAAAATTCATTTAATTTTAGTGTAAATTGCAGCAAATTATTTCTTCTCTAAATAATAATGTAATATTTAATGAACTAATTTATGAATTTTTAATATTACCAATTTTCTATAATATTTAACTAATTTAGTTAAAGTAATTAATTGTTTTTTAAAAAAAATTTTTTTTTTTTACTTACAAAATATATTTCAAAACAATTCTTGCAATTGAAGTTAACTCTAAAAACATTCTCTCCTCTTCATGTAATGTTCTGGACTTTCTCAGCGTTTGTCTAAAATCCCGTCACCTATGACACTAGTTTTATTTGTACTTTAGTTTAATGATATTGAAACATTTTCATGGATAGAGAGGAAATCGAAATTCTTTTCATTTGGAAATACGTTTTATTAAATTAGTAAAATTACAAGCTGTTAAAACTCCAAATAACTAAGTGAGTTTCAATATACCAAATATTTTTTTTTCATCCAAGCAAATAATCAAATGAATTGTAAATTTTTATGTCACTCACATTACGATATACATTTTAAAGAAAACGATTTATAGCTTGTTTTAGTAAAAACAAATAAGTTTAATAATAAATTTAAATTTTCTTAATAAATTATATTAAAAAAAAATTACAAGCAGTTAAAACTCCAAATAACTAAGTGAGTTTTAATATACCAAATATTTTTTTTTCCATCCCCACAAATAATCAAATGAATTGTAAATTTTTTGGTCACTCACATTACGATATACATTTTAAAGAAAACGATTTATAGCTTGTTTTAGTAAAAACAAATAAGTTTAATAATAAATTTAAATTTTCTTAATAAATTATATTAAAAAAAATTACAAGCAGTTAAAACTCCAAATAACTAAGTGAGTTTTAATATACCAAATATTTTTTTTTCCATCCCCACAAATAATCAAATGAATTGTAAATTTTTTGGTCACTCACATTACGATATACATTTTAAAGAAAACGATTTAAAGCTTGTTTTAGTAAAAACAAATAAGTTTAATATTAAATTTTCTTAATAAATTATATAAAAAAAAATTACAAGTTGTTAAAAACTCCAAATAACTAAGTGAGTTTTAATATACCAAATATTTTTTTTTTTCATCCAAGCAAATAATCAAATGAATTGTAAATTTTTATGTCACTCACATTACGATATACATTTTAAAGAAAACGATTTATAGCTTGTTTCAGAAAAACAACTAAGTTTAATAATAAATTTAAATTTTCTTAATAAATTATGTAAAAAAAATTACAAGTTGTTAAAACTTCAAATAACTAAGTGAGTTTTAATATACCAAACATTTTTTTCCATCCTTGCAAATAATCAAATAAATTTTAAATTTTTTATGTCACTCACATTACGATATACATTTTAAACAATCCGGAATTTGAAAGTTGTTGATAACGAGGGTGAATACAGTGTTGATTAAAAATAAAATCTTGGTAACAAATACCAACTGCACCGAAATGACCTTACTTTCCACTCCCCCTAATATTCCATTAATTTAACACAATAAAATTAAGTATTACAGTACTGTCATTCGTACTAGAATATTCATCTATTGACGGTCTAAATACAAAAGTAAATGATACTTCTAGTTACGTGATGATCTTGTTGAGTTATTGAAATCGTTTTTAGAAGTTTCATTTGAAATGAGCAATAAACAAGCTTTATTGTGATGTAAATATAATCTAGACTCCGCTTATAAGTGTTCGGATGAAGTGAGTTTCGCCTATCGCTTTCTTTTCTATTTATGATCAAAAATACTATGAAAGATGATCTAAAAGAAATGGACGTACTGTAATAAGCAGAACGTGTTGCATTAAGTTAGCGAAATGTGAAATGCAGAGAAGATTTGTCACTGTATTTTCTGAGATTCTTTTCGAGAAATTCTCGACTGCAAGAAAATAATAAAACTTAAAATAAGAGCTTCAATAAATTTAGGATGAATAATAATAATATTTGGGAATAAATATGAAAGACATGATGTTTTTTTTTTCATTCTTAGGAATTGTATATCTTTGAATTCATAAATGACGGTGTAATTTATTTTATAAGGCATAATGCAACCTCTTATATGTTTTTTTTAAGTGATAACAAGTTCTTGCGCCCTACCATAATCTCAAGTATATCCATAACCCACAAGCTCCTTAAATACGTTGCTAATTACTATAAATAAAATATTCTTAAAGTGTTACTCTTATAAATAGTAAATATAGTGGACAGGGAGGCAAGTTTTATTACACGAAATATTTCTTAGCACATATAATTTGAAACCATAGAGTAATACGTATAATACTTTTTTCTTTAAAAAATGTAATTTTAAAAAAAAAAAAATGTTATTGCAACTTTTCATTAGTTGATATGTTACAAAAGTAGTGCAATAAGTTTTTATTATTTTGCAAATTTGAAGCTAAAGATCCCGAAAACTTTATTCCTAAATTTGATCTGCTTAAATGTATTAGTAATAATTTAAAAATAAAAAAGAAAATTAGATGAAAGATAAAATTATACTGATAACCTCGTTAGAAATACAAAATATAGCAACTTCATTAAAATTCATTTATATATAGCTTACTTTATTCAATTAAATAGTATTTATAAAATACAAACGAAGTTATGCAATAAAATATTTATTTAAATGAGAAAATGTTAAACAGGTTAATGTTAATTAAAATATCAGTTGTATTATGTTTTAAACATGTGTAAAAATTACAAATTCTCAATTGTATGATATACTTCAAAACAAGGTACAACACACAAAGTGACATTGCACTGTTTACAT
Source organism: Parasteatoda tepidariorum (assembly GCF_982258835.1). Taxonomy (NCBI): domain Eukaryota; kingdom Metazoa; phylum Arthropoda; class Arachnida; order Araneae; family Theridiidae; genus Parasteatoda; species Parasteatoda tepidariorum. The sequence continues at coordinate 1,606,382 of NW_028257370.1, forward strand.
TGAAATCGAGATTCTTTCCTAACTCGTTGTCCTTTTGAGTCAAAATTTTTACTCCGCCACCCCCCTAGAAAAGAAATCCTACCCTTATCTATTCTGAATAGAAGGAGTGACTAGTTCGATGACGTTCGACTTAAAAACCTGAATTTGCAATCCCATAGCTCATTTCCTATTATACGTCAGTCATTTCCTATCTCTTGACTTTGAAGAGGGATGAAAGAATGGAATTCGGGGGAAAGCAATATTTATATTGTAATAGATTTTTATACTTATACACATAAGTTTTTTTCAATTTTTTTTCCAGCTAAGTTAGGTTCTATAAAGAAATAAAAAAAGCAAACATATCCTACTTATAAAAATTAAATATAGACTAATGAATATAAGAATATAAAGTAATGAATATATAAACTAACGAATAAAAATATAAAATCCCATATTCATTCTATTTACCATTTCCAATTTTGAAAATATCTTCCTTTTTTTTGTGTAATTCTTTTCTATGTCATTTAATTGCCACACAAAAGGTGTGCACCTTGAATAATGCATAATCGAAGTACTTTTTTATGACAAAGTATTTTTATGTCATGTTTACAGGTTGTAATTATTGTCAGTTTTTTTCACAGAAAAAGAAATGCAGAGCAACGATTTTTTTCCGATTTTGCATGCACTGTATTCTATTCTATAGGCGGAAAAAATTAGTGTTGTCAGCTAGAAATATAGTTATTTACCTTTGAGTCTGAGACAATATTTCTAAATGGTGTCTCAGAAACATATTTGGAATAACTGATTCTATAGGTCATCATGGTGCAAAGAGTTAATTTTTTTCATGAAAAAAATTTTATTGATATTTATTATACTAAATCAATACAACCAAAAATCTTTAAAAATATGTTTATTTTTGTATATTTAAATTCTGTTACTGTGACGTACTTTTTTTACAATATATATTGTTTGATTTATATTGTAAAAATCATTCACACGAAATTAAAGCAGTAGACAAAATAGCAAAGAATCAATGTATTAATTCTTGAAATCAAGGATGGCGCCAGACTCTGCCCGACAAGGGGTCAAGTCTCCCCCGACTGGGGGGCTCAAACAAATTCAAAATATTTAAATTAATTATACTTTACATTTTTTTCAAGTGTGTTTCTAAGAATCTAAAATCAGTAATATTGATACCCATAATGTGCAGATTCCTTTTAATGTAAATTTAAATCTAATTTTTTTTTCTGTTATCGATATATTTTGTACTGTATGGTGCAATTTACCATACATTGTAATCGTAAAAATTACTTCTGTAATGAAGAATAGTTGTAGCAGTAACCGCTGTTTCAAAAAAATTCGACACTTCTTACTCTCATAAAGCAAAAATTATTCGATAATAAAAATCAGAAATTACATGCACATTTAACAAAACATTTAAAGAATATTTTAATATAAAATGTTATTTTTATATTCATCGATTGACTTTTGACTCATTTAAATATTTTTCAAATAAAGTTTTAAGTACATTTTTTGCATCCACGTATTCTATCTAAATACACTGGTTATCATAAATTAAGGAAAAATCACAAAAATAGCGATAACTCTTTCAAAAGTAAGCCAAACCGTGCAAAATTTGCATATGTTGTCCACTAAGAGTAGCTGAGTAAAATTGCAATATGCAAATTAGTGGCGCTGCACTCGGCTTACGTCATCTGCCTGGAGCATAAAAGTCCAAGTTTGAGAGAAAGCACACAAATTTTACTGTGATTGCGACATTGAAAATCTGAGATAGCCAATTCGTAATAATGACCTCTAGGCATCATTTGCCTGAAGAACTACGATGGAGAGCCATCGGGAGACTAGAGGCAGGGCAGAGTCAATCAGAAGTGGCCAGATGGCTAAATGTGAGTCCATCTGTGGTTCATAGACTTTGGAGGCAATTTCAAACCACAGATTCGGCATCTAGGAGGTTCAGTCAAGGACGGCCAACTGTTACGACCAGTGCCGATGACCGATATTTGACATTAAGTGCACGCAGGAATAGAACCGCTACTCCGACACATCTTAGATCCTCTCTTGCTGCAGCCACCGGAAGGTTGGTGTCAACGTCAACTGTGCGCAGAAGGCTCCACGAAGGTGGTCTGTATGCGAGACGACCAGCCATTTGCGTGCCGCTCACATCACGCCATAGGAGAGACCGTTTGCAGTGGGCCCGACAACATGTCCACTGGACGTCAGATCAATGGAGGCCTGTTCTCTTTACGGATGAGTCCAGGTTTAGTCTAGAAAGTGACAGTAGACGTTATTTGATATGGAGAGAACCTGGGACCCGTTATCATCCATCAAACATCCGTGAAAGAGATGCATACGGAAGAGGCAGTGTCTGTGTTTGGGGAGGCATATCCTTAGGATTATAGGTCAATATTAAGTTCCGATACCGTGCCGTTAGTTAACATTGAAAAATGTCTTCGTATTTCCTTGTTTTAATGCACTATTTAAAATATACATAGTGTACCCCCTAATTGACCTATAATTATTTCCTGTGGTAGGGTACACTATTACCCTGTAATACAATACCTGGTTCAATTTAAATATTATGGGTCAATATTAAGGTCTGATATTGCGCCTTGCGTTAGTTAACCATTGAAAGATGTCTTTGAATTTTTAAAGCATTTTAGAACGCTTATTTCTTCATTTTAAGCTTCTCAGAACACTTTATTTCGCATAGGCATACATAGTAAACTTTAGAGTCACGCTGTGTACCCCCTAATTGACCTATAATTATTTCCTGTGGTAGGGTACACTATTACCCTGTAATATAATAGGTGGTCCAATTTAAAAATTATAGGTCAATATTAAGGTCCGATACCGTGCCATTAGTTAGCATAGAAAAATGTCATTGAATTTTTAAAGCATTTTAGAACGCTTATTTCCTCATTTTAAGCTTCTCAGAACACATTATTTCGCATAGGCATACATAGTAAACTTTAGGGTCACTCTGCGTACCCCCTAATTGACCTATAATTATTTCCTGTGGTAGGGTACACTATAACACTGTAATATAATACGTGGTCCAATTTAAAAATTATAGGTCAATATTAAGGTCCGATACCGTGCCGTTAGTTAACATAGAAAAGTGTCTTCGTATTTCCTTGTTTTAATGCACTATTTAAAATATACATAGTGTACCCCCTAATTGACCTATAATTATTTCCTGTGGTTGGGTACACTATTACCCTGTAATATAATACCTGGTCCAATTTAAATATTATGGGTCAATATTAAGGTCTGATATTGCGCCTTGCGTTAGTTAACCATTGAAAGATGTCTTTGAATTTTTAAAGCATTTTAGAACGCTTATTTCTTCATTTTAAGCATCTCAGAACACTCTATTTCGCATAGGCATACATAGTAAAATTTAGGATCACGCTGTGTACCCCCTAAATGACCTATAATTATTTCCTGTGGTAGGGTACACTATTACCCTGTAATATAATACGTGGTCCAATTTAAAAATTATAGGTCAATAGTAAGGTCCGATACCGTGCCGTTAGTTAACATAGAAAAATGTCTTTGAATTTTTAAAGCATTTTAGAACGCTTATTTCCTCATTTTAAGCTTCTCAGAACACTTTATTTCGCATAGGCATACATAGTAAACTTTAGGGTCACTCTGTGTACCCCCTAATTGACCTATAATTATTTCCTGTGGTAGGGTACACTATAACCCTGTAATATAATACGTGGTCCAATTTAAAAATTATAGGTCAATATTAAGGTCCGATACCGTGCCGTTAGTTAACATAGAAAAGTGTCTTCGTATTTCCTTGTTTTAATGCACTATTTAAAATATACATAGTGTACCCCCTAATTGACCTATAATTATTTCCTGTGGTTGGGTACACTATTACCCTGTAATATAATACCTGGTCCAATTTAAATATTATGGGTCAATATTAAGGTCTGATATTGTGCCTTGCGTTAGTTAACCATTGAAAGATGTCTTTGAATTTTTAAAGCATTTTAGAACGCTTATTTCTTCATTTTAAGCATCTCAGAACACTCTATTTCGCATAGGCATACTTAGTAAAATTTAGGGTCACGCTGTGTACCCCCTAAATGACCTATAATTATTTCCTGTGGTAGGGTACACTATTACCCTGTAATATAATACGTGGTCCAATTTAAAAATTATAGGTCAATATTAAGGTCCGATACCGTGCCGTTAGTTAACATAGAAAAATGTCTTTGAATTTTTAAAGCATTTTAGAACGCTTATTTCCTCATTTTAAGCTTCTCAGAACACTTTATTTCGCATAGGCATACATAGTAAACTTTAGGGTCACTCTGTGTACCCCCTAATTGACCTATAATTATTTCCTGTGGTAGGGTACACTATAACCCTGTAATATAATACGTGGTCCAATTTAAAAATTATAGGTCAATATTAAGGTCCGATACCGTGCCGTTAGTTAACATAGAAAAGTGTCTTCGTATTTTCTTGTTTTAATGCACTATTTAAAACATACATAGTGTACCCCCTAATTGACCTATAATTATTTCCTGTTGTAGGGTACACTATTACCCTGTAATATAATACCTGGTCCAATTGAAATATTATGGTTCCATATTAAGGTCTGATATCGCGCCTTGCGTTAGTTAACCATTGAAAGATGTCTTTGTATTTTTAAAGCATTTTAGAACGCTTATTTCTTCATTTTAAGCTTCTCAGAACACTCTATTTCGCATAGGCATACATAGTAAATTTTAGGGTCACCTAATTGACCTATAATTATTTCCTGTGGTAAGGTACACTATTACCCTGTAATATAATACGTGGTACAATTTAAAAATTATAGGTCAATATTAAGGTCCGATACCGTGCCGTTAGTTAACATAGAAAAGTGTCTTCGTATTTCCTTGTTTTAATGCACTATTTAAAATATACATAGTGTACCCCCTAAATGACCTATAATTATTTCCTGTGGTAGGGTACACTATTACCCTGTAATATAATACGTGGTCCAATTTAAAAATTATAGGTCAATATTAAGGTCCGATACCGTGCCGTTAGTTAACATAGAAAAATGTCTTTGAATTTTTAAAGCATTTTAGAACGCTTATTTCCTCATTTTAAGCTTCTCAGAACACTTTATTTCGCTTAGGCATACATAGTAAACTTTAGGGTCACTCTGTGTACCCCCTAATTGACCTATAATTATTTCCTGTGGTAGGGTACACTATAACCCTGTAATATAATACGTGGTCCAGTTTAAAAATTATAGGTCAATATTAAGTTCCGATACCGTGCCGTTAGTTAACATAGAAAAGTGTCTTCGTATTTCCTTGTTTTAATGCACTATTTAAAATATACATAGTGTATCCCCTAATTGACCTATAATTATTTCCTGTGGTAGGGTACACTATTACCCTGTAATATAATACCTGGTCCAATTTAAATATTATGGGTCAATATTAAGGTCTGATATTGCGCCTTGCGTTAGTTAACCATTGAAAGATGTTTTTGAATTTTTAAAGCATTTTAGAACGCTTATTTCTTCATTTTAAGCATCTCAGAACACTCTATTTCGCATAGGCATATATAGTAAACTTTAGGGTCACTCTGTGTACCCCCTAATTGACCTATAATTATTTCCTGTGGTAGGGTACACTACAACCCTGTAATATAATACGTGGTCCAATTTAAAAATTATAGGTCAATATTAAGGTCCGATACCGTGCCGTTAGTTAACATAGAAAAGTGTCTTCGTATTTCCTTGTTTTAATGCACTATTTAAAATATACATAGTGTACCCCCTAATTGACCTATAATTATTTCCTGTGGTAGGGTACACTATTACCCTGTAATATAATACCTGGTCCAATTTAAATATTATGGGTCAATATTAAGGTCTGATATTGCGCCTTGCGTTAGTTAACCATTGGAAGATGTCTTTGAATTTTTAAAGCATTTTAGAACGCTTATTTCTTCATTTTAAGCATCTCAGAACACTCTATTTCGCATAGGCATACATAGTAAAATTTAGGGTCACGCTGTGTACCCCCTAAATGACCTATAATTATTTCCTGTGGTAGGGTACACTATTACCCTGTAATATAATACGTGGTCCAATTTAAAAATTATAGGTCAATATTTTATCACGGTCAATATTTTGTCGTGACAAAATATATCAATATTTTGTCACGGTCCGATACCGTGCCGTTAGTTAACATAGAAAAATGTCTTTGAATTTTTAAAGCATTTTAGAACGCTTATTTCTTCATTTTAAGCATCTCAGAACACTCTATTTCGCATAGGCATATATAGTAAACTTTAGGGTCACTCTGTGTACCCCCTAATTGACCTATAATTATTTCCTGTGGTAGGGTACACTATAACCCTGTAATATAATACGTGGTCCAATTTAAAAATTATAGGTCAATATTAAGGTCCGATACCGTGCCGTTAGTTAACATAGAAAAGTGTCTTCGTATTTCCTTGTTTTAATGCACTATTTAAAATATACATAGTGTACCCCCTAATTGACCTATAATTATATCCTGTGGTAGGGTACACTATTACCCTGTAATATAATACCTGGTCCAATTTAAATATTATGGGTCAATATTAAGGTTTGATATTGCGCCTTGCATTAGTTAACCATTGGAAGATGTCTTTGAATTTTTAAAGCATTTCAGAACGCTTATTTCTTCATTTTAAGCATCTCAGAACACTCTATTTCGCATAGGCATACATAGTAAAATTTAGGGTCACGCTGTGTACCCCCTAAATGACCTATAATTATTTCCTGTGGTAGGGTACACTATTACCCTGTAATATAATACGTGGTCCAATTTAAAAATTATAGGTCAATATTAAGGTCCGATACCGTGCCGTTAGTTAACATAGAAAAATGTCTTTGAATTTTTAAAGCATTTTAGAACGCTTATTTCCTCATTTTAAGCTTCTCAGAACACTTTATTTCGCATAGGCATACATAGTAAACTTTAGGGTCACGCTGTGTACCCCCTAATTGACCTATAATTATTTCCTTTGGTAGGGTACGCTATTACCCTGTAATATAATACCTGGTCCAATTGAAATATTATGGTTCCATATTAAGGTCTGATATCGCGCCTTGCGTTAGTTAACCATTGAAAGATGTCTTTGAATTTTTAAAGCATTTTAGAACGCTTATTTCTTCATTTTAAGCTTCTCAGAACACTCTATTTCGCATAGGCATACATAGTAAAATTTAGGGTCACGCTGTGTACCCCCTAAATGACCTATAATTATTTCCTGTCGTAGGGTACACTATTACCCTGTAATATAATACGTGGTCCAATTTTAAAATTATAGGTCAATATTAAGGTCCGATACCGTGCCGTTAGTTAACATAGAAAAATGTCTTTGAATTTTTAAAGCATTTTAGAACGCTTATTTCCTCATTTTAAGCTTCTCAGAACACTTTATTTCGCATAGGCATACATAGTAAACTTTTGGGTCTCTCTGTGTACCCCCTAATTGACCTATAATTATTTCCTGTGGTAGGGTACACTATAACCCTGTAATATAATACGTGGTCCAATTTAAAAATTATAGGTCTATATTAAGGTCCGATACCGTGCCGTTAGTTAACATAGAAAAGTGTCTTCGTATTTCCTTGTTTTAATGCACTATTTAAAATATACATAGTGTACCCCCTAATTGACCTATAATTATTTCCTGTGGTAGGGTACACTATTACCCTGTAATATAATACATATTCCAATTTAAATATTATGGGTCAATATTAAGGTCTGATATTGCGCCTTGCGTTAGTTAACCATTGAAAGATGTCTTTGAATTTTTAAAGCATTTTAGAACGCTTATTTCTTCATTTTAAGCTTCTCAGAACACTCTATTTCGCATAGGCATACATAGTAAAATTTAGGGTCACGCTGTGTACCCCCTAAATGACCTATAATTATTTCCTGTGGTAGGGCACACTATTACCCTGTAATATAATACGTGGTCCAATTTAAAAATTATAGGTCAATATTAAGTTCCGATACCGTGCCGTTAGTTAACATTGAAAAATGTCTTCGTATTTCCTTGTTTTAATGCACTATTTAAAATATACATAGTGTACCCCCTAATTGACCTATAATTATTTCCTGTGGTAGGGTACACTATTACCCTGTAATACAATACCTGGTTCAATTTAAATATTATGGGTCAATATTAAGGTCTGATATTGCGCCTTGCGTTAGTTAACCATTGAAAGATGTCTTTGAATTTTTAAAGCATTTTAGAACGCTTATTTCTTCATTTTAAGCTTCTCAGAACACTTTATTTCGCATAGGCATACATAGTAAACTTTAGAGTCACGCTGTGTACCCCCTAATTGACCTATAATTATTTCCTGTGGTAGGGTACACTATTACCCTGTAATATAATAGGTGGTCCAATTTAAAAATTATAGGTCAATATTAAGGTCCGATACCGTGCCATTAGTTAGCATAGAAAAATGTCATTGAATTTTTAAAGCATTTTAGAACGCTTATTTCCTCATTTTAAGCTTCTCAGAACACATTATTTCGCATAGGCATACATAGTAAACTTTAGGGTCACTCTGCGTACCCCCTAATTGACCTATAATTATTTCCTGTGGTAGGGTACACTATAACACTGTAATATAATACGTGGTCCAATTTAAAAATTATAGGTCAATATTAAGGTCCGATACCGTGCCGTTAGTTAACATAGAAAAGTGTCTTCGTATTTCCTTGTTTTAATGCACTATTTAAAATATACATAGTGTACCCCCTAATTGACCTATAATTATTTCCTGTGGTTGGGTACACTATTACCCTGTAATATAATACCTGGTCCAATTTAAATATTATGGGTCAATATTAAGGTCTGATATTGCGCCTTGCGTTAGTTAACCATTGAAAGATGTCTTTGAATTTTTAAAGCATTTTAGAACGCTTATTTCTTCATTTTAAGCATCTCAGAACACTCTATTTCGCATAGGCATACATAGTAAAATTTAGGATCACGCTGTGTACCCCCTAAATGACCTATAATTATTTCCTGTGGTAGGGTACACTATTACCCTGTAATATAATACGTGGTCCAATTTAAAAATTATAGGTCAATAGTAAGGTCCGATACCGTGCCGTTAGTTAACATAGAAAAATGTCTTTGAATTTTTAAAGCATTTTAGAACGCTTATTTCCTCATTTTAAGCTTCTCAGAACACTTTATTTCGCATAGGCATACATAGTAAACTTTAGGGTCACTCTGTGTACCCCCTAATTGACCTATAATTATTTCCTGTGGTAGGGTACACTATAACCCTGTAATATAATACGTGGTCCAATTTAAAAATTATAGGTCAATATTAAGGTCCGATACCGTGCCGTTAGTTAACATAGAAAAGTGTCTTCGTATTTCCTTGTTTTAATGCACTATTTAAAATATACATAGTGTACCCCCTAATTGACCTATAATTATTTCCTGTGGTTGGGTACACTATTACCCTGTAATATAATACCTGGTCCAATTTAAATATTATGGGTCAATATTAAGGTCTGATATTGTGCCTTGCGTTAGTTAACCATTGAAAGATGTCTTTGAATTTTTAAAGCATTTTAGAACGCTTATTTCTTCATTTTAAGCATCTCAGAACACTCTATTTCGCATAGGCATACTTAGTAAAATTTAGGGTCACGCTGTGTACCCCCTAAATGACCTATAATTATTTCCTGTGGTAGGGTACACTATTACCCTGTAATATAATACGTGGTCCAATTTAAAAATTATAGGTCAATATTAAGGTCCGATACCGTGCCGTTAGTTAACATAGAAAAATGTCTTTGAATTTTTAAAGCATTTTAGAACGCTTATTTCCTCATTTTAAGCTTCTCAGAACACTTTATTTCGCATAGGCATACATAGTAAACTTTAGGGTCACTCTGTGTACCCCCTAATTGACCTATAATTATTTCCTGTGGTAGGGTACACTATAACCCTGTAATATAATACGTGGTCCAATTTAAAAATTATAGGTCAATATTAAGGTCCGATACCGTGCCGTTAGTTAACATAGAAAAGTGTCTTCGTATTTTCTTGTTTTAATGCACTATTTAAAACATACATAGTGTACCCCCTAATTGACCTATAATTATTTCCTGTTGTAGGGTACACTATTACCCTGTAATATAATACCTGGTCCAATTGAAATATTATGGTTCCATATTAAGGTCTGATATCGCGCCTTGCGTTAGTTAACCATTGAAAGATGTCTTTGTATTTTTAAAGCATTTTAGAACGCTTATTTCTTCATTTTAAGCTTCTCAGAACACTCTATTTCGCATAGGCATACATAGTAAATTTTAGGGTCACCTAATTGACCTATAATTATTTCCTGTGGTAAGGTACACTATTACCCTGTAATATAATACGTGGTACAATTTAAAAATTATAGGTCAATATTAAGGTCCGATACCGTGCCGTTAGTTAACATAGAAAAGTGTCTTCGTATTTCCTTGTTTTAATGCACTATTTAAAATATACATAGTGTACCCCCTAAATGACCTATAATTATTTCCTGTGGTAGGGTACACTATTACCCTGTAATATAATACGTGGTCCAATTTAAAAATTATAGGTCAATATTAAGGTCCGATACCGTGCCGTTAGTTAACATAGAAAAATGTCTTTGAATTTTTAAAGCATTTTAGAACGCTTATTTCCTCATTTTAAGCTTCTCAGAACACTTTATTTCGCTTAGGCATACATAGTAAACTTTAGGGTCACTCTGTGTACCCCCTAATTGACCTATAATTATTTCCTGTGGTAGGGTACACTATAACCCTGTAATATAATACGTGGTCCAGTTTAAAAATTATAGGTCAATATTAAGGTCCGATACCGTGCCGTTAGTTAACATAGAAAAGTGTCTTCGTATTTCCTTGTTTTAATGCACTATTTAAAATATACATAGTGTATCCCCTAATTGACCTATAATTATTTCCTGTGGTAGGGTACACTATTACCCTGTAATATAATACCTGGTCCAATTTAAATATTATGGGTCAATATTAAGGTCTGATATTGCGCCTTGCGTTAGTTAACCATTGAAAGATGTTTTTGAATTTTTAAAGCATTTTAGAACGCTTATTTCTTCATTTTAAGCATCTCAGAACACTCTATTTCGCATAGGCATATATAGTAAACTTTAGGGTCACTCTGTGTACCCCCTAATTGACCTATAATTATTTCCTGTGGTAGGGTACACTACAACCCTGTAATATAATACGTGGTCCAATTTAAAAATTATAGGTCAATATTAAGGTCCGATACCGTGCCGTTAGTTAACATAGAAAAGTGTCTTCGTATTTCCTTGTTTTAATGCACTATTTAAAATATACATAGTGTACCCCCTAATTGACCTATAATTATTTCCTGTGGTAGGGTACACTATTACCCTGTAATATAATACCTGGTCCAATTTAAATATTATGGGTCAATATTAAGGTCTGATATTGCGCCTTGCGTTAGTTAACCATTGGAAGATGTCTTTGAATTTTTAAAGCATTTTAGAACGCTTATTTCTTCATTTTAAGCATCTCAGAACACTCTATTTCGCATAGGCATACATAGTAAAATTTAGGGTCACGCTGTGTACCCCCTAAATGACCTATAATTATTTCCTGTGGTAGGGTACACTATTACCCTGTAATATAATACGTGGTCCAATTTAAAAATTATAGGTCAATATTAAGGTCCGATACCGTGCCGTTAGTTAACATAGAAAAATGTCTTTGAATTTTTAAAGCATTTTAGAACGCTTATTTCCTCATTTTAAGCTTCTCAGAACACTTTATTTTGCATAGGCATACATAGTAAACTTTAGGGTCACGCTGTGTACCCCCTAATTGACCAATAATTATTTCCTTTGGTAGGGTACACTATTACCCTGTAATATAATACCTGGTCCAATTTAAATTTTATGGGTCAATATTAAGGTCTGATATTGCGCCTTGCGTTAGTTAACCATTGAAAGATGTCTTTGAATTTTTAAAGCATTTTAGAACACTTATTTCTTCATTTTAAGCTTCTCAGAACACTCTATTTCGCATAGGCATACATAGTAAAATTTAGGGTCACGCTGTGTACCCCCTAAATGACCTATAATTATTTCCTGTGGTAGGGTACACTATTACCCTGTAATATAATACCTGGTCCAATTTAAATATTATGGGTCAATATTAAGGTCTGATATTGCGCCTTGCGTTAGTTAACCATTGAAAGATGTCTTTGAATTTTTAAAGCATTTTAGAACGCTTATTTCTTCATTTTAAGCATCTCAGAACACTCTATTTCGCATAGGCATATATAGTAAACTTTAGGGTCACTCTGTGTACCCCCTAATTGACCTATAATTATTTCCTGTGGTAGGGTACACTATAACCCTGTAATATAATACGTGGTCCAGTTTAAAAATTATAGGTCAATATTAAGGTCCGATACCGTGCCGTTAGTTAACATAGAAAAGTGTCTTCGTATTTCCTTGTTTTAATGCACTATTTAAAATATACATAGTGTACCCCCTAATTGACCTATAATTATATCCTGTGGTAGGGTACACTATTACCCTGTAATATAATACCTGGTCCAATTTAAATATTATGGGTCAATATTAAGGTTTGATATTGCGCCTTGCATTAGTTAACCATTGGAAGATGTCTTTGAATTTTTAAAGCACTTTAGAACGCTTATTTCTTCATTTTAAGCATCTCAGAACACTCTATTTCGCATAGGCATACATAGTAAAATTTAGGGTCACGCTGTGTACCCCCTAAATGACCTATAATTATTTCCTGTGGTAGGGTACACTATTACCCTGTAATATAATACGTGGTCCAATTTAAAAATTATAGGTCAATATTAAGGTCCGATACCGTGCCGTTAGTTAACATAGAAAAATGTCTTTGAATTTTTAAAGCATTTTAGAACGCTTATTTCCTCATTTTAAGCTTCTCAGAACACTTTATTTCGCATAGGCATACATAGTAAACTTTAGGGTCACGCTGTGTACCCCCTAATTGACCTATAATTATTTCCTTTGGTAGGGTACGCTATTACCCTGTAATATAATACCTGGTCCAATTTAAATTTTATGGTTCCATATTAAGGTCTGATATCACGCCTTGCGTTAGTTAACCATTGAAAGATGTCTTTGAATTTTTAAAGCATTTTAGAACGCTTATTTCTTCATTTTAAGCTTCTCAGAACACTCTATTTCGCATAGGCATACATAGTAAATTTTAGGGTCACGCTGTGTACCACCTAATTGACCTATAATTATTTCCTGTGGTAAGGTACACTATTACCCTGTAATATAATACGTGGTACAATTTAAAAATTATAGGTCAATATTAAGGTCCAATACCGTGCCGTTAGTTAACATAGAAAAGTGTCTTCGTATTTCCTTGTTTTAATGCACTATTTAAAATATACATAGTGTACCCCCTAAATGACCTATAATTATTTCCTGTGGTAGGGTACACTATTACCAGGTAATATAATAGGTGATCCAATTTAAAAATTATAGGTCAATATTAAGGTCCAATACCGTGCCGTTAGTTAACATAGAAAAATGTCTTTGAATTTTTAAAGCATTTTAGAACGCTTATTTCCTCATTTTAAGCTTCTCAGAACACTTTATTTCGCTTAGGCATACATAGTAAACTTTAGGGTCACTCTGTGTACCCCCTAATTGACCTATAATTATTTCCTGTGGTAGGGTACACTTTAACCCTGTAATATAATACGTGGTCCAATTTAAATATTATGGGTCAATATTAAGGTCTGATATTGCGCCTTGCGTTAGTTAACCATTGAAAGATGTTTTTGAATTTTTAAAGCATTTTAGAACGCTTATTTCTTCATTTTAAGCATCTCAGAACACTCTATTTCGCATAGGCATATATAGTAAACTTTAGGGTCACTCTGTGTACCCCCTAATTGACCTATAATTATTTCCTGTGGTAGGGTACACTATAACCCTGTAATATAATACGTGGTCCAATTTAAAAATTATAGGTCAATATTAAGGTCCGATACCGTGCCGTTAGTTAACATAGAAAAGTGTCTTCGTATTTCCTTGTTTTAATGCACTATTTAAAATATACATAGTGTACCCCCTAATTGACCTATAAATATTTCCTGTGGTAGGGTACACTATTACCCTGTAATATAATACCTGGTCCAATTTAAATATTATGGGTCAATATTAAGGTCTGATATTGCGCCTTGCGTTAGTTAACCATTGGAAGATGTCTTTGAATTTTTATAGCATTTTAGAACGCTTATTTCTTCATTTTAAGCATCTCAGAACACTCTATTTCGCATAGGCATACATAGTAAAATTTAGGGTCACGCTGTGTACCCCCTAAATGACCTATAATTATTTCCTGTTTTAGGGTACACTATTACCCTGTAATATAATACGTGGTCCAATTTAAAAATTATAGGTCAATATTAAGGTCCGATACCGTGCCGTTAGTTAACATAGAAAAATGTCTTTGAATTTTTAAAGCATTTTAGAACGCTTATTTCCTCATTTTAAGCTTCTCAGAACACTTTATTTTGCATAGGCATACATAGTAAACTTTAGGGTCACGCTGTGTACCCCCTAATTGACCAATAATTATTTCCTTTGGTAGGGTACACTATTACCCTGTAATATAATACCTGGTCCAATTTAAATTTTATGGGTCAATATTAAGGTCTGATATTGCGCCTTGCGTTAGTTAACCATTAAAAGATGTCTTTGAATTTTTAAAGCATTTTAGAACACTTATTTCTTCATTTTAAGCTTCTCAGAACACTCTATTTCGCATAGGCATACATAGTAAAATTTAGGGTCACGCTGTGTACCCCCTAAATGACCTATAATTATTTCCTGTGGTAGGGTACACTATTACCCTGTAATATAATACCTGGTCCAATTTAAATATTATGGGTCAATATTAAGGTCTGATATTGCGCCTTGCGTTAGTTAACCATTGAAAGATGTCTTTGAATTTTTACAGCATTTTAGAACGCTTATTTCTTCATTTTAAGCATCTCAGAACACTCTATTTCGCATAGGCATATATAGTAAACTTTAGGGTCACTCTGTGTACCCCCTAATTGACCTATAATTATTTCCTGTGGTAGGGTACACTATAACCCTGTAATATAATACGTGGTCCAATTTAAAAATTATAGGTCAATATTAAGGTCCGATACCGTGCCGTTAGTTAACATAGAAAAGTGTCTTCGTATTTCCTTGTTTTAATGCACTATTTAAAATATACATAGTGTACCCCCTAATTGACCTATAATTATATCCTGTGGTAGGGTACACTATTACCCTGTAATATAATACCTGGTCCAATTTAAATATTATGGGTCAATATTAAGGTTTGATATTGCGCCTTGCATTAGTTAACCATTGGAAGATGTCTTTGAATTTTTAAAGCATTTTAGAACGCTTATTTCTTCATTTTAAGCATCTCAGAACACTCTATTTCGCATAGGCATACATAGTAAAATTTAGGGTCACGCTGTGTACCCCCTAAATGAGCTATAATTATTTCCTGTGGTAGGGTACACTATTACCCTGTAATATAATACGTGGTCCAATTTAAAAATTATAGGTCAATATTAAGGTCCGATACCGTGCCGTTAGTTAACATAGAAAAATGTCTTTGAATTTTTAAAGCATTTTAGAACGCTTATTTCCTCATTTTAAGCTTCTCAGAACACTTTATTTTGCATAGGCATACATAGTAAACTTTAGGGTCACGCTGTGTACCCCCTAATTGACCAATAATTATTTCCTTTGGTAGGGTACACTATTACCCTGTAATATAATACCTGGTCCAATTTAAATTTTATGGGTCAATATTAAGGTCTGATATTGCGCCTTGCGTTAGTTAACCATTGAAAGATGTCTTTGAATTTTTAAAGCATTTTAGAACACTTATTTCTTCATTTTAAGCTTCTCAGAACACTCTATTTCGCATAGGCATACATAGTAAAATTTAGGGTCACGCTGTGTACCCCCTAAATGACCTATACTTATTTCCTGTGGTAGGGTACACTATTACCCTGTAATATAATACCTGGTCCAATTTAAATATTATGGGTCAATATTAAGGTCTGATATTGCGCCTTGCGTTAGTTAACCATTGAAAGATGTCTTTGAATTTTTAAAGCATTTTAGAACGCTTATTTCTTCATTTTAAGCATCTCAGAACACTCTATTTCGCATAGGCATATATAGTAAACTTTAGGGTCACTCTGTGTACCCCCTAATTGACCTATAATTATTTCCTGTGGTAGGGTACACTATAACCCTGTAATATAATACGTGGTCCAATTTAAAAATTATAGGTCAATATTAAGGTCCGATACCGTGCCGTTAGTTAACATAGAAAAGTGTCTTCGTATTTCCTTGTTTTAATGCACTATTTAAAATATACATAGTGTACCCCCTAATTGACCTATAATTATATCCTGTGGTAGGGTACACTATTACCCTGTAATATAATACCTGGTCCAATTTAAATATTATGGGTCAATATTAAGGTTTGATATTGCGCCTTGCATTAGTTAACCATTGGAAGATGTCTTTGAATTTTTAAAGCATTTTAGAACGCTTATTTCTTCATTTTAAGCATCTCAGAACACTCTATTTCGCATAGGCATACATAGTAAAATTTAGGGTCACGCTGTGTACCCCCTAAATGAGCTATAATTATTTCCTGTGGTAGGGTACACTATTACCCTGTAATATAATACGTGGTCCAATTTAAAAATTATAGGTCAATATTAAGGTCCGATACCGTGCCGTTAGTTAACATAGAAAAATGTCTTTGAATTTTTAAAGCATTTTAGAACGCTTATTTCCTCATTTTAAGCTTCTCAGAACACTTTATTTCGCATAGGCATACACAGTAAACTTTAGGGTCACGCTGTGTACCCCCTAATTGACCTATAATTATTTCCTTTGGTAGGGTACGCTATTACCCTGTAATATAATACCTGGTCCAATTTAAATTTTATGGGTCAATATTAAGGTCTGATATTGCGCCTTGCGTTAGTTAACCATTGAAAGATGTCTTTGAATTTTTAAAGCATTTTAGAACGCTTATTTCTTCATTTTAAGCTTCTCAGAACACTCTATTTCGCATAGGCATACATAGTAAAATTTAGGATCACGCTGTGTACCCCCTAAATGACCTATAATTATTTCCTGTGGTAGGGCACACTATTACCCTGTAATATAATACGTGGTCCAATTTAAAAATTATAGGTCAATATTAAGTTCCGATACCGTGCCGTTAGTTAACATTGAAAAATGTTTTCGTATTTCCTTGTTTTAATGCACTATTTAAAATATACATAGTGTACCCCCTAATTGACCTATAATTATTTCCTGTGGTAGGGTACACTATTACCCTGTAATACAATACCTGGTTCAATTTAAATATTATGGGTCAATATTAAGGTTTGATATTGCGCCTTGCGTTAGTTAACCATTGAAAGATGTCTTTGAATTTTTAAAGCATTTTAGAACGCTTATTTCTTCATTTTAAGCTTCTCAGAACACTCTATTTCGCATAGGCATACATAGTAAACTTTAGGGTCACGCTGTGTACCCCCTAATTGAAGTATAATTATTTCCTGTGGTAAGGTACACTATTACCCTGTAATATAATAGGTGGTCCAATTTAAAAATTATAGGTCAATATTAAGGTCCGATACCGTGCCGTTAGTTAGCATAGAAAAATGTCATTGAATTTTTAAAGCATTTTAGAACGCTTATTTCCTCATTTTAAGCTTCTCAGAACACTTTATTTCGCATAGGCATACATAGTAAACTTTAGGGTAACTCTGCGTACCCCTAATTGACCTATAATTATTTCCTGTGGTAGGGTACACTATAACCCTGTAATATAATACGTGGTCCAATTTAAAAATTATAGGTCAATATTAAGGTCCGATACCGTGCCGTTAGTTAACATAGAAAAATGTCTTTGAATTTTTAAAGCATTTTAGAACGCTTATTTCCTCATGTTAAGCTTCTCAGAACACTTTATTTCGCATAGGCATACATAGTAAACTTTAGGGTCACGCTGTGTACCCCCTAATTGACCTATAATTATTTCCTTTGGTAGGGTACGCTATTACCCTGTAATATAATACCTGGTCCAATTTAAATTTTATGGGTCAATATTAAGGTCTGATATTGCGCCTTGCGTTAGTTAACCATTGAAAGATGTCTTTGAATTTTTAAAGCATTTTAGAACGCTTATTTCTTCATTTTAAGCTTCTCAGAACACTCTATTTCGCATAGGCATACATAGTAAACTTTAGGGTCACGCTGTGTACCCCCTAATTGAAGTATAATTATTTCCTGTGGTAAGGTACACTATTACCCTGTAATATAATAGGTGGTCCAATTTAAAAATTATAGGTCAATATTAAGGTCCGATACCGTGCCGTTAGTTAGCATAGAAAAATGTCATTGAATTTTTAAAGCATTTTAGAACGCTTATTTCCTCATTTTAAGCTTCTCAGAACACTTTATTTCGCATAGGCATACATAGTAAACTTTAGGGTAACTCTGCGTACCCCCTAATTGACCTATAATTATTTCCTGTGGTAGGGTACACTATAACCCTGTAATATAATACGTGGTCCAATTTAAAAATTATAGGTCAATATTAAGGTCCAATACCGTGCCGTTAGTTAACATAGAAAAGTGTCTTCGTATTTTCTTGTTTTAATGCACTATTTAAAACATACATAGTGTACCCCCTAAATGACCTATAATTATTTCCTGTTGTAGGGTACACTATTACCCTGTAATATAATACCTGGTCCAATTGAAATATTATGGTTCCATATTAAGGTCTGATATCGCGCCTTGCGTTAGTTAACCATTGAAAGATGTCTTTGAATTTTTAAAGCATTTTAGAACGCTTATTTCTTCATTTTAAGCTTCTCAGAACACTCTATTTCGCATAGGCATACATAGTAAATTTTAGGGTCACGCTGTGTACCACCTAATTGATCTATAATTATTTCCTGTGGTAAGGTACACTATTACCCTGTAATATAATACGTGGTACAATTTAAAAATTATAGGTCAATATTAAGGTCCGATACCGTGCCGTTAGTTAACATAGAAAAGTGTCTTCGTATTTCCTTGTTTTAATGCACTATTTAAAATATACATAGTGTACCCCCTAAATGACCTATAATTATTTCCTGTGGTAGGGTACACTATTACCCTGTAATATAATAGGTGGTCCAATTTAAAAATTATAGGTCAATATTAAGGTCCAATAGCGTGCCGTTAGTTAACATAGAAAAATGTCTTTGAATTTTTAAAGCATTTTAGAACGCTTATTTCCTCATTTTAAACTTCTCAGAACACTTTATTTCGCTTAGGCATACATAGTAAACTTTAGGGTCACGCTGTGTACCCCCTAAATGACCTATAATTATTTCCTGTGGTAGGGTACACTATTACCCTGTAATATAATACGTTGTCCAATTTAAAAATTATAGGTCAATATTAAGGTCCGATACCGTGCCGTTAGTTAACATAGAAAAATGTCTTTGAATTTTTAAAGCATTTTAGAACGCTTATTTCTTCATTTTAAGCATCTCAGAACACTCTATTTCGCATAGGCATATATAGTAAACTTTAGGGTCACTCTGTGTACCCCCTAATTGACCTATAATTAATTCCTGTGGTAGGGTACACTATAACCCTGTAATATAATACGTGGTCCAATTTAAAAATTATAGGTCAATATTAAGGTCCGATACCGTGCCGTTAGTTAACATAGAAAAGTGTCTTCGTATTTCCTTGTTTTAATGCACTATTTAAAATATACATAGTGTACCCCCTAATTGACCTATAATTATATCCTGTGGTAGGGTACACTATTACCCTGTAATATAATACCTGGTCCAATTTAAATATTATGGGTCAATATTAAGGTTTGATATTGCGCCTTGCATTAGTTAACCATTGGAAGATGTCTTTGAATTTTTAAAGCATTTTAGAACGCTTATTTCTTCATTTTAAGCATCTCAGAACACTCTATTTCGCATAGGCATACATAGTAAAATTTAGGGTCACGCTGTGTACCCCCTAAATGACCTATAATTATTTCCTGTGGTAGGGTACACTATTACCCTGTAATATAATACGTGGTCCAATTTAAAAATTATAGGTCAATATTAAGGTCCGATACCGTGCCGTTAGTTAACATAGAAAAATGTCTTTGAATTTTTAAAGCATTTTAGAACGCTTATTTCCTCATTTTAAGCTTCTCAGAACACTTTATTTCGCATAGGCATACATAGTAAACTTTAGGGTCACGCTGTGTACCCCCTAATTGACCTATAATTATTTCCTTTGGTAGGGTACGCTATTACCCTGTAATATAATACCTGGTCCAATTTAAATTTTATGGTTCCATATTAAGGTCTGATATCACGCCTTGCGTTAGTTAACCATTGAAAGATGTCTTTGAATTTTTAAAGCATTTTAGAACGCTTATTTCTTCATTTTAAGCTTCTCAGAACACTCTATTTCGCATAGGCATACATAGTAAATTTTAGGGTCACGCTGTGTACCACCTAATTGACCTATAATTATTTCCTGTGGTAAGGTACACTATTACCCTGTAATATAATACGTGGTACAATTTAAAAATTATAGGTCAATATTAAGGTCCAATACCGTGCCGTTAGTTAACATAGAAAAGTGTCTTCGTATTTCCTTGTTTTAATGCACTATTTAAAATATACATAGTGTACCCCCTAAATGACCTATAATTATTTCCTGTGGTAGGGTACACTATTACCAGGTAATATAATAGGTGGTCAAATTTAAAAATTATAGGTCAATATTAAGGTCCAATACCGTGCCGTTAGTTAACATAGAAAAATGTCTTTGAATTTTTAAAGCATTTTAGAACGCTTATTTCCTCATTTTAAGCTTCTCAGAACACTTTATTTCGCTTAGGCATACATAGTAAACTTTAGGGTCACTCTGTGTACCCCCTAATTTACCTATAATTATTTCCTGTGGTAGGGTACACTATTACCCTGTAATATAATACCTGGTCCAATTTAAATTTTATGGGTCAATATTAAGGTCTGATATTGCGCCTTGCGTTAGTTAACCATTGAAAGATGTCTTTGAATTTTTAAAGCATTTTAGAACGCTTATTTCTTCATTTTAAGCTTCTCAGAACACTCTATTTCGCATAGGCATACATAGTAAAATTTAGGGTCTCGCTGTGTACCCCCTAAATGACCTATAATTATTTCCTGTGGTAGGGTACACTATTACCCTGTAATATAATACCTGGTCCAATTTAAATATTATGGGTCAATATTAAGGTCTGATATTGCGCCTTGCGTTAGTTAACCATTGAAAGATGTCTCTGAATTTTTAAAGCATTTTAGAACGCTTATTTCTTCATTTTAAGCATCTCAGAACACTCTATTTCGCATAGGCATATATAGTAAACTTTAGGGTCACTCTGTGTACCCCCTAATTGACCTATAATTATTTCCTGTGGTAGGGTACACTATAACCCTGTAATATAATACGTGGTCCAATTTAAAAATTATAGGTCAATATTAAGGTCCGATACCGTGCCGTTAGTTAACATAGAAAAGTGTCTTCGTATTTCCTTGTTTTAATGCACTATTTAAAATAGACATAGTGTACCCCCTAATTGACCTATAATTATATCCTGTGGTAGGGTACACTATTACCCTGTAATATAATACCTGGTCCAATTTAAATATTATGGGTCAATATTAAGGTTTGATATTGCGCCTTGCATTAGTTAACCATTGGAAGATGTCTTTGAATTTTTAAAGCATTTTAGAACGCTTATTTCTTCATTTTAAGCATCTCAGAACACTCTATTTCGCATAGGCATACATAGTAAAATTTAGGGTCACGCTGTGTACCCCCTAAATGACCTATAATTATTTCCTGTGGTAGGGTACACTATTACCCTGTAATATAATACGTGGTCCAATTTAAAAATTATAGGTCAATATTAAGTTACGATACCGTGCCGTTAGTTAACATTGAAAAATGTCTTCGTATTTCCTTGTTTTAATGCACTATTTAAAATATACATAGTGTACCCCCTAATTGACCTATAATTATTTCCTGTGGTAGGGTACACTATTACCCAGTAATACAATACCTGGTTCATATTAAATATTATGGGTCAATATTAAAGTTTGATATTGCGCCTTGCGTTAGTTAACCATTGAAAGATGTCTTTGAATTTTTAAAGCATTTTAGAACGCTTATTTCTTCATTTTAAGCTTCTCAGAACACTTTATTTCGCATAGGCATACATAGTAAACTTTAGGGTCACGCTGTGTACCCCCTAATTGACCTATAATTATTTCCTGTATTAGGGTACACTATTACCCTGTAATATAATACGTGGTCCAATTTAAAAATTATAGGTCAATATTAAGGTCCAATACCGTGCCGTTAGTTAACATAGAAAAGTGTCTTCGTATTTCCTTGTTTTAATGCACTATTTAAAATATACATAGTGTACCCCCTAAATGACCTATAATTATTTCCTGTGGTAGGGTACACTATTACCAGGTAATATAATAGGTGGTCCAATTTAAAAATTATAGGTCAATATTAAGGTCCAATACCGTGCCGTTAGTTAACATACAAAAATGTCTTTGAATTTTTAAAGCATTTTAGAACGCTTATTTCCTCATTTTAAGCTTCTCAGAACACTTTATTTCGCTTAGGCATACATAGTAAACTTTAGGGTCACTCTGTGTACCCCCTAATTGACCTATAATTATTTCCTGTGGTAGGGTACACTATAACCCTGTAATATAATACGTGGTCCAGTTTAAAAATTATAGGTCAATATTAAGGTCCGATACCGTGCCGTTAGTTAACATAGAAAAGTGTCTTCGTATTTCCTTGTTTTAATGCACTATTTAAAATATACATAGTGTATCCCCTAATTGACCTATAATTATTTCCTGTGGTAGGGTACACTATTACCCTGTAATATAATACCTGGTCCAATTTAAATATTATGGGTCAATATTAAGGTCTGATATTGCGCCTTGCGTTAGTTAACCATTGAAAGATGTTTTTGAATTTTTAAAGCATTTTAGAACGCTTATTTCTTCATTTTAAGCATCTCAGAACACTCTATTTCGCATAGGCATACATAGTAAAATTTAGGGTCACGCTGTGTACCCCCTAAATGACCTATAATTATTTCCTGTGGTAGGGTACACTATTACCCTGTAATATAATACGTGGTCCAATTTAAAATTTATAGGTCAATATTAAGGTCCGATACCGTGCCGTTAGTTAACATAGAAAAATGTCTTTGAATTTTTAAAGCATTTTAGAACGCTTATTTCCTCATTTTAAGCTTCTCAGAACACTTTATTTTGCATAGGCATACATAGTAAACTTTAGGGTCACGCTGTGTACCCCCTAATTGACCTATAATTATTTCCTTTGGTAGGGTACACTATTACCCTGTAATATAATACCTGGTCCAATTTAAATTTTATGGGTCAATATTAAGGTCTGATATTGCGCCTTGCGTTAGTTAACCATTGAAAGATGTCTTTGAATTTTTAAAGCATTTTAGAACGCTTATTTCTTCATTTTAAGCTTCTCAGAACACTCTATTTCGCATAGGCATACATAGTGAAATTTAGGGTCACGCTGTGTACCCCCTAAATGACCTATAATTATTTCCTGTGGTAGGGTACACTATTACCCTGTAATATAATACCTGGTCCAATTTAAATATTATGGGTCAATATTAAGGTCTGATATTGCGCCTTGCGTTAGTTAACCATTGAAAGATGTCTTTGAATTTTTAAAGCATTTTAGAATGCTTATTTCTTCATTTTAAGCATCTCAGAACACTCTATTTCGCATAGGCATATATAGTAAACTTTAGGGTCACTCTGTGTACCCCCTAATTGACCTATAATTATTTCCTGTGGTAGGGTACACTATAACCCTGTAATATAATACGTGGTCCAATTTAAAAATTATAGGTCAATATTAAGGTCCGATACCGTGCCGTTAGTTAACATAGAAAAGTGTCTTCGTATTTCCTTGTTTTAATGCACTATTTAAAATAGACATAGTGTACCCCCTAATTGACCTATAATTATATCCTGTGGTAGGGTACACTATTACCCTGTAATATAATACCTGGTCCAATTTAAATATTATGGGTCAATATTAAGGTTTGATATTGCGCCTTGCATTAGTTAACCATTGGAAGATGTCTTTGAATTTTTAAAGCATTTTAGAACGCTTATTTCTTCATTTTAAGCATCTCAGAACACTCTATTTCGCATAGGCATACATAGTAAAATTTAGGGTCACGCTGTGTACCCCCTAAATGACCTATAATTATTTCCTGTGGTAGGGTACACTATTACCCTGTAATATAATACGTGGTCCAATTTAAAAATTATAGGTCAATATTAAGGTCCGATACCGTGCCGTTAGTTAACATAGAAAAATGTCTTTGAATTTTTAAAGCATTTTAGAACGCTTATTTCCTCATTTTAAGCTTCTCAGAACACTTTATTTCGCATAGGCATACATAGTAAACTTTAGGGTCACGCTGTGTACCCCCTAATTGACCTATAATTATTTCCTTTGGTAGGGTACGCTATTACCCTGTAATATAATACCTGGTCCAATTTAAATTTTATGGGTCAATATTAAGGTCTGATATTGCGCCTTGCGTTAGTTAACCATTGAAAGATGTCTTTGAATTTTTAAAGCATTTTAGAACGCTTAATTCTTCATTGTAAGCTTCTCAGAACACTCTATTTCGCATAGGCATACATAGTAAAATTTAGGGTCACGCTGTGTACCCCCTAAATGACCTATAATTATTTCCTGTGGTAGGGTACACTATTACCCTGTAATATAATACGTGGTCCAATTTAAAAATTATAGGTCAATATTAAGTTACGATACCGTGCCGTTAGTTAACATTGAAAAATGTCTTCGTATTTCCTTGTTTTAATGCACTATTTAAAATATACATAGTGTACCCCCTAATTGACCTATAATTATTTCCTGTGGTAGGGTACACTATTACCCTGTAATACAATACCTGGATCAATTTAAATATTATGGGTCAATATTAAAGTTTGATATTGCGCCTTGCGTTAGTTAACCATTGAAAGATGTCTTTGAATTTTTAAAGCATTTTAGAACGCTTATTTCTTCATTTTAAGCTTCTCAGAACACTTTATTTCGCATAGGCATACATAGTAAACTTTAGGGTCACGCTGTGTACCCCCTAATTGACCTATAATTATTTCCTGTGGTAGGGTACACTATTACCCTGTAATATAATACGTGGTCCAATTTAAAAATTATAGGTCAATATTAAGGTCCGATACCGTGCCGTTAGTTAACATAGAAAAATGTCTTTGAATTTTTAAAGCATTTTAGAACGCTTATTTCCTCATTTTAAGCTTCTCAGAACACTTTATTTCGCATAGGCATACATAGTAAACTTTAGGGTCACGCTGTGTACCCCCTAATTGACCTATAATTATTTCCTGTGGTAGGGTACACTATAACCCTGTAATATAATACGTGGTCCAATTTAAAAATTATAGGTCAATATTAAGGTCCGATACCGTGTCGTTAGTTAACATAGAAAAGTGTCTTCGTATTTTCTTGTTTTAATGCACTATTTAAAACATACATAGTGTACCCCCTAATTGACCTATAATTATTTCCTGTTGTAGGGCACACTATTACCCTGTAATATAATACCTGGTCCAATTGAAATATTATGGTTCCATATTAAGGTCTGATATCGCGCCTTGCGTTAGTTAACCATTGAAAGATGTCTTTGAATTTTTAAAGCATTTTAGAACGCTTATTTCTTCATTTTAAGCTTCTCAGAACACTCTATTTCGCATAGGCATACATAGTAAATTTTAGGGTCACGCTGTGTACCACCTAATTGACCTATAATTATTTCCTGTGGTACGGTACACTATTACCCTGTAATATAATACGTGGTACAATTTAAAAATTATAGGTCAATATTAAGGTCCGATACCGTGCCGTTACTTAACATAGAAAAGTGTCTTCGTATTTCCTTGTTTTAATGCACTATTTAAAATATACATAGTGTACCCCCTAAATGACCTATAATTATTTCCTGTGGTAGGGTACACTATTACCCTGTAATATAATAGGTGGTCCAATATAAAATTTTAGGTCAATATTAAGGTTCGATACCGTGCCGTTAGTTAACATAGAAAAATGTCTTTGAATTTTTAAAGCATTTTAGAACGCTTATTTCCTCATTTTAAGCTTCTCAGAACACTTTATTTCGCATAGGCATACATAGTAAATTTTAGGGTCACTCTGTGTACCCCCTAATTGACCTATAATTATTTCCTGTGGTAGGGTACACTATAACCCTGTAATATAATACGTGGTCCAGTTTAAAAATTATAGGTCAATATTAAGGTCCGATACCGTGCCGTTAGTTAACATAGAAAAGTGTCTTCGTATTTCCTTGTTTTAATGCACTATTTAAAATATACATAGTGTACCCCCTAATTGACCTATAATTATTTCCTGTGGTAGGGTACACTATTACCCTGTAATGTAATACCTTGTCCAATTTAAATATTATGGGTCAATATTAAGGTCTGATATTGCGCCTTGCGTTAGTTAACCATTGAAAGATGTTTTTGAATTTTTAAAGCATTTTAGAACGCTTATTTCTTCATTTTAAGCATCTCAGAACACTCTATTTCGCATAGG
Source organism: Parasteatoda tepidariorum (assembly GCF_982258835.1). Classification (NCBI taxonomy): domain Eukaryota; kingdom Metazoa; phylum Arthropoda; class Arachnida; order Araneae; family Theridiidae; genus Parasteatoda; species Parasteatoda tepidariorum. The sequence continues at coordinate 1,633,296 of NW_028257370.1, forward strand.
CATATATAGTAAACTTTAGGGTCACTCTGTGTACCCCCTAATTGACCTATAATTATTTCCTGTGGTAGGGTACACTATAACCCTGTAATATAATACGTGGTCCAATTTAAAAATTATAGGTCAATATTAAGGTCCGATACCGTGCCGTTAGTTAACATAGAAAAGTGTCTTCGTATTTCCTTGTTTTAATGCACTATTTAAAATATACATAGTGTACCCCCTAATTGACCTATAATTATTTCCTGTGGTAGGGTACACTATTACCCTGTAATATAATACCTGGTCCAATTTAAATATTATGGGTCAATATTAAGGTCTGATATAGCGCCTTGCGTTAGTTAACCATTGGAAGATGTCTTTGAATTTTTAAAGCATTTTAGAACGCTTATTTCTTCATTTTAAGCATCTCAGAACACTCTATTTCGCATAGGCATACATAGTAAAATTTAGGGTCACGCTGTGTACCCCCTAAATGACCTATAATTATTTCCTGTGGTAGGGTACACTATTACCCTGTAATATAATACGTGGTCCAATTTAAAAATTATAGGTCAATATTAAGGTCCGATACCGTGCCGTTAGTTAACATAGAAAAATGTCTTTGAATTTTTAAAGCATTTTAGAACGCTTATTTCCTCATTTTAAGCTTCTCAGAACTTTTTATTTCGTATAGGCATACATAGTAAACTTTAGGGTCACGCTGTGTACCCCCTAATTGACCTATAATTATTTCCTTTGGTAGGGTACGCTATTACCCTGTAATATAATACCTGGTCCAATTTAAATTTTATGGGTCAATATTAAGGTCTGATATTGCGCCTTGCGTTAGTTAACCATTGAAAGATGTCTTTGAATTTTTAAAGCATTTTAGAACGCTTATTTCTTCATTTTAAGCTTCTCAGAACACTCTATTTCGCATATGCATACATAGTAAAATTTAGGGTCACGCTGTGTACCCCCTAATTGACCTATAATTATTTCCTGTGGTAGGGTACACTATAACCCTGTAATATAATACGTGGTCCAATTTAAAAATTATAGGTCAATATTAAGGTCCGATACCGTGTCGTTAGTTAACATAGAAAAGTGTCTTCGTATTTTCTTGTTTTAATGCACTATTTAAAACATACATAGTGTACCCCCTAATTGACCTATAATTATTTCCTGTTGTAGGGCACACTATTACCCTGTAATATAATACCTGGTCCAATTGAAATATTATGGTTCCATATTAAGGTCTGATATCGCGCCTTGCGTTAGTTAACCATTGAAAGATGTCTTTGAATTTTTAAAGCATTTTAGAACGCTTATTTCTTCATTTTAAGCTTCTCAGAACACTCTATTTCGCATAGGCATACATAGTAAATTTTAGGGTCACGCTGTGTACCACCTAATTGACCTATAATTATTTCCTGTGGTACGGTACACTATTACCCTGTAATATAATACGTGGTACAATTTAAAAATTATAGGTCAATATTAAGGTCCGATACCGTGCCGTTACTTAACATAGAAAAGTGTCTTCGTATTTCCTTGTTTTAATGCACTATTTAAAATATACATAGTGTACCCCCTAAATGACCTATAATTATTTCCTGTGGTAGGGTACACTATTACCCTGTAATATAATAGGTGGTCCAATATAAAATTTTAGGTCAATATTAAGGTTCGATACCGTGCCGTTAGTTAACATAGAAAAATGTCTTTGAATTTTTAAAGCATTTTAGAACGCTTATTTCCTCATTTTAAGCTTCTCAGAACACTTTATTTCGCATAGGCATACATAGTAAATTTTAGGGTCACTCTGTGTACCCCCTAATTGACCTATAATTATTTCCTGTGGTAGGGTACACTATAACCCTGTAATATAATACGTGGTCCAGTTTAAAAATTATAGGTCAATATTAAGGTCCGATACCGTGCCGTTAGTTAACATAGAAAAGTGTCTTCGTATTTCCTTGTTTTAATGCACTATTTAAAATATACATAGTGTACCCCCTAATTGACCTATAATTATTTCCTGTGGTAGGGTACACTATTACCCTGTAATGTAATACCTTGTCCAATTTAAATATTATGGGTCAATATTAAGGTCTGATATTGCGCCTTGCGTTAGTTAACCATTGAAAGATGTTTTTGAATTTTTAAAGCATTTTAGAACGCTTATTTCTTCATTTTAAGCATCTCAGAACACTCTATTTCGCATAGGCATATATAGTAAACTTTAGGGTCACTCTGTGTACCCCCTAATTGACCTATAATTATTTCCTGTGGTAGGGTACACTATAACCCTGTAATATAATACGTGGTCCAATTTAAAAATTATAGGTCAATATTAAGGTCCGATACCGTGCCGTTAGTTAACATAGAAAAGTGTCTTCGTATTTCCTTGTTTTAATGCACTATTTAAAATATACATAGTGTACCCCCTAATTGACCTATAATTATTTCCTGTGGTAGGGTACACTATTACCCTGTAATATAATACCTGGTCCAATTTAAATATTATGGGTCAATATTAAGGTCTGATATAGCGCCTTGCGTTAGTTAACCATTGGAAGATGTCTTTGAATTTTTAAAGCATTTTAGAACGCTTATTTCTTCATTTTAAGCATCTCAGAACACTCTATTTCGCATAGGCATACATAGTAAAATTTAGGGTCACGCTGTGTACCCCCTAAATGACCTATAATTATTTCCTGTGGTAGGGTACACTATTACCCTGTAATATAATACGTGGTCCAATTTAAAAATTATAGGTCAATATTAAGGTCCGATACCGTGCCGTTAGTTAACATAGAAAAATGTCTTTGAATTTTTAAAGCATTTTAGAACGCTTATTTCCTCATTTTAAGCTTCTCAGAACTTTTTATTTCGTATAGGCATACATAGTAAACTTTAGGGTCACGCTGTGTACCCCCTAATTGACCTATAATTATTTCCTTTGGTAGGGTACGCTATTACCCTGTAATATAATACCTGGTCCAATTTAAATTTTATGGGTCAATATTAAGGTCTGATATTGCGCCTTGCGTTAGTTAACCATTGAAAGATGTCTTTGAATTTTTAAAGCATTTTAGAACGCTTATTTCTTCATTTTAAGCTTCTCAGAACACTCTATTTCGCATATGCATACATAGTAAAATTTAGGGTCACGCTGTGTACCCCCTAAATGACCTATAATTATTTCCTGTGGTAGGGTACATTATTACCCTGTAATATAATACCTGATCCAATTTAAATATTATGGGTCAATATTAAGGTCTGATATTGCGCCTTGCGTTAGTTAACCATTGAAAGATGTCTTTGAATTTTTAAAGCATTTTAGAACGCTTATTTCTTCATTTTAAGCATCTCAGAACACTCTATTTCGCATAGGCATATATAGTAAACTTTAGGGTCACTCTGTGTACCCCCTAATTGACCTATAATTATTTCCTGTGGTAGGGTACACTATTACCCTGTAATATAATACCTGGTCCAATTTAAATATTATGGGTCAATATTAAGGTCTGATATTGCGCCTTGCGTTAGTTAACCATTGGAAGATGTCTTTGAATTTTTAAAGCATTTTAGAACGCTTATTTCTTCATTTTAAGCATCTCAGAACACTCTATTTCGCATAGGCATACATAGTAAAATTTAGGGTCATGCTGTGTACCCCCTAAAAGACCTATAATTATTTCCTGTGGTAGGGTACACTATTACCCTGTAATATAATACGTGGTTCAATTTAAAAATTATAGGTCAATATTAAGGTCCGATACCGTGCCGTTAGTTAACATAGAAAAATGTCTTTGAATTTTTAAAGCATTTTGGAACGCTTATTTCCTCATTTTAAGCTTCTCAGAACACTTTATTTCGCATAGGCATACATAGTAAACTTTAGGGTCACGCTGTGTACCCCCTAATTGACCTATAATTATTTCCTGTGGTAGGGTACACTATAACCCTGTAATATAATACGTGGTCCAATTTAAAAATTATAGGTCAATATTAAGGTCCGATACCGTGTCGTTAGTTAACATAGAAAAGTGTCTTCGTATTTTCTTGTTTTAATGCACTATTTAAAACATACATAGTGTACCCCCTAATTGACCTATAATTATTTCCTGTTGTAGGGCACACTATTACCCTGTAATATAATACCTGGTCCAATTGAAATATTATGGTTCCATATTAAGGTCTGATATCGCGCCTTGCGTTAGTTAACCATTGAAAGATGTCTTTGAATTTTTAAAGCATTTTAGAACGCTTATTTCTTCATTTTAAGCTTCTCAGAACACTCTATTTCGCATAGGCATACATAGTAAATTTTAGGGTCATGCTGTGTACCACCTAATTGACCTATAATTATTTCCTGTGGAAAGGTACACTATTACCCTGTAATATAATACGTGGTACAATTTAAAAATTATAGGTCAATATTAAGGTCCGATACCGTGCCGTTACTTAACATAGAAAAGTGTCTTCGTATTTCCTTGTTTTAATGCACTATTTAAAATATACATAGTGTACCCCCTAAATGACCTATAATTATTTCCTGTGGTAGGGTACACTATTACCCTGTAATATAATAGGTGGTCCAATTTAAAAATTATAGGTCAATATTAAGGTTCGATACCGTGCCGTTAGTTAACATAGAAAAATGTCTTTGAATTTTTAAAGCATTTTAGAACGCTTATTTCCTCATTTTAAGCTTCTCAGAACACTTTATTTCGCATAGGCATACATAGTATACTTTAGGGTCACTCTGTGTACCCCCTAATTGACCTATAATTATTTCCTGTGGTAGGGTACACTATAACCCTGTAATATAATACGTGGTCCAGTTTAAAAATTATAGGTCAATATTAAGGTCCGATACCGTGCCGTTAGTTAACATAGAAAAGTGTCTTCGTATTTCCTTGTTTTAATGCACTATTTAAAATATACATAGTGTACCCCCTAATTGACCTATAATTATTTCCTGTGGTAGGGTACACTATTACCCTGTAATGTAATACCTGGTCCAATTTAAATATTATGGGTCAATATTAAGGTCTGATATTGCGCCTTGCGTTAGTTAACCATTGAAAGATGTCTTTGAATTTTTAAAGCATTTTAGAACGCTTATTTCTTCATTTTAAGCATCTCAGAACACTCTATTTCGCATAGGCATATATAGTAAACTTTAGGGTCACTCTGTGTACCCCCTAATTGACCTATAATTATTTCCTGTGGTAGGGTACACTATTACCCTGTAATATAATACCTGGTCCAATTTAAATATTATGGGTCAATATTAAGGTCTGATATTGCGCCTTGCGTTAGTTAACCATTGGAAGATGTCTTTGAATTTTTAAAGCATTTTAGAACGCTTATTTCTTCATTTTAAGCATCTCAGAACACTCTATTTCGCATAGGCATACATAGTAAAATTTAGGGTCACGCTGTGTACCCCCTAAAAGACCTATAATTATTTCCTGTGGTAGGGTACACTATTATCCTGTAATATAATACGTGGTCCAATTTAAAAATTATAGGTCAATATTAAGTTACGATACCGTGCCGTTAGTTAACATTGAAAAATGTCTTCGTATTTCCATGTTTTAATGCACTATTTAAAATATACATAGTGTACCCCCTAATTGACCTATAATTATTTCCTGTGGTAGGGTACACTATTACCCTGTAATACAATACCTGCATCAATTTAAATATTATGGGTCAATATTAAGGTTTGATATTGCGCCTTGCGTTAGTTAACCATTGAAAGATGTCTTTGAATTTTTAAAGCATTTTAGAAAGCTTATTTCTTCATTTTAAGCTTCTCAGAACACTTTATTTCGCATAGGCATACATAGTAAACTTTAGGGTCACGCTGTGTACCCCCTAATTGACCTATAATTATTTCCTGTGGTAGGGTACACTATTACCCTGTAATATAATAGGTGGTCCAATTTAAAAATTATAGGTCAATATTAAGGTCCGATACCGTGCCGTTAGTTAGCATAGAAAAGTGTCTTCGTATTTCCTTTTTTTAATGCACTATTTAAAATATACATAGTGTACCCCCTAATTGACCTATAATTATTTCCTGTGGTAGGGTACACTATTACCCTGTAATATAATACCTGGTCCAATTGAAATATTATGGTTCCATATTAAGGTCTGATATCGCGCCTTGCGTTAGTTAACCATTGAAAGATGTCTTTGAATTTTTAAATTATTTTAGAACGCTTATTTCTTCATTTTAAGCTTTTCAGAACACTCTATTTCGCATAGGCATACATAGTAAACTTTAGGGTCACGCTGTGTACCACCTAATTGACCTATAATTATTTCCTGTGGTAAGGTACACTATTACCCTGTAATATAATACGTGGTACAATTTAAAAATTATAGGTCAATATTAAGGTCCGATACCGTGCCGTTAGTTAACATAGAAAAATGTCTTTGAATTTTTAAAGCATTTTAGAACGCTTATTTCCTCATTTTAAGCTTCTCAGAACACTTTATTTCGCATTGGCATACATAGTAAACTTTAGGGTCACTCTGTGTACCCCCTAATTGACCTATAATTATTTCCTGTGGTAGGGTACACTAGAACCCTGTAATATAATACGTGGTTCAATTTAAAAATTATAGGTCAATATTAAGGTCCGATACCGTGCCGTTAGTTAACATAGAAAAGTGTCTTCGTATTTCCTTGTTTTAATGCACTATTTAAAATATACATAGTGTACCCCCTAATTGACCTATAATTATTTCCTGTGGTAGGGTACACTATTACCCTGTAATATAATACTTGGTCCAATTTAAATATTATGGGTCAATATTAAGGTCTGATATTGCGCTTTGCGTTAGTTAACCATTGAAAGATGTCTTTGAATTTTTAAAGCATTTTAGAAAGCTTATTTCTTCATTTTAAGCATCTCAGAACACTCTATTTCGCATAGGCATACATAGTAAAATTTAGGGTCACGCTGTGTACCCCCTAAATGACCTATAATTATTTCCTGTGGTAGGGTACACTATTACCCTGTAATATAATACGTGGTCCAATTTAAAATTTATAGGTCAATATTAAGTTCCGATACCGTGCCGTTAGTTAACATAGAAAAGTGTCTTCGTATTTCCTTGTTTTAATGCACTATTTAAAATATACATAGTGTACCCCCTAATTGACCTATAATTATTTCCTGTGGTAGGGTACACTATTACCCTGTAATATAATACCTGGTCCAATTTAAATATTATGGGTCAATATTAAGGTCTGATATAGCGCCTTGCGTTAGTTAACCATTGGAAGATGTCTTTGAATTTTTAAAGCATTTTAGAACGCTTATTTCTTCATTTTAAGCATCTCAGAACACTCTATTTCGCATAGGCATACATAGTAAAATTTAGGGTCACGCTGTGTACCCCCTAAATGACCTATAATTATTTCCTGTGGTAGGGTACACTATTACCCTGTAATATAATACGTGGTCCAATTTAAAAATTATAGGTCAATATTAAGGTCCGATACCGTGCCGTTAGTTAACATAGAAAAATGTCTTTGAATTTTTAAAGCATTTTAGAACGCTTATTTCCTCATTTTAAGCTTCTCAGAACTTTTTATTTCGTATAGGCATACATAGTAAACTTTAGGGTCACGCTGTGTACCCCCTAATTGACCTATAATTATTTCCTTTGGTAGGGTACGCTATTACCCTGTAATATAATACCTGGTCCAATTTAAATTTTATGGGTCAATATTAAGGTCTGATATTGCGCCTTGCGTTAGTTAACCATTGAAAGATGTCTTTGAATTTTTAAAGCATTTTAGAACGCTTATTTCTTCATTTTAAGCTTCTCAGAACACTCTATTTCGCATATGCATACATAGTAAAATTTAGGGTCACGCTGTGTACCCCCTAAATGACCTATAATTATTTCCTGTGGTAGGGTACATTATTACCCTGTAATATAATACCTGATCCAATTTAAATATTATGGGTCAATATTAAGGTCTGATATTGCGCCTTGCGTTAGTTAACCATTGAAAGATGTCTTTGAATTTTTAAAGCATTTTAGAACGCTTATTTCTTCATTTTAAGCATCTCAGAACACTCTATTTCGCATAGGCATATATAGTAAACTTTAGGGTCACTCTGTGTACCCCCTAATTGACCTATAATTATTTCCTGTGGTAGGGTACACTATTACCCTGTAATATAATACCTGGTCCAATTTAAATATTATGGGTCAATATTAAGGTCTGATATTGCGCCTTGCGTTAGTTAACCATTGGAAGATGTCTTTGAATTTTTAAAGCATTTTAGAACGCTTATTTCTTCATTTTAAGCATCTCAGAACACTCTATTTCGCATAGGCATACATAGTAAAATTTAGGGTCATGCTGTGTACCCCCTAAAAGACCTATAATTATTTCCTGTGGTAGGGTACACTATTACCCTGTAATATAATACGTGGTTCAATTTAAAAATTATAGGTCAATATTAAGGTCCGATACCGTGCCGTTAGTTAACATAGAAAAATGTCTTTGAATTTTTAAAGCATTTTGGAACGCTTATTTCCTCATTTTAAGCTTCTCAGAACACTTTATTTCGCATAGGCATACATAGTAAACTTTAGGGTCAAGCTGTGTACCCCCTAATTGACCTATAATTATTTCCTGTGGTAGGGTACACTATAACCCTGTAATATAATACGTGGTCCAATTTAAAAATTATAGGTCAATATTAAGGTCCGATACCGTGTCGTTAGTTAACATAGAAAAGTGTCTTCGTATTTTCTTGTTTTAATGCACTATTTAAAACATACATAGTGTACCCCCTAATTGACCTATAATTATTTCCTGTTGTAGGGCACACTATTACCCTGTAATATAATACCTGGTCCAATTGAAATATTATGGTTCCATATTAAGGTCTGATATCGCGCCTTGCGTTAGTTAACCATTGAAAGATGTCTTTGAATTTTTAAAGCATTTTAGAACGCTTATTTCTTCATTTTAAGCTTCTCAGAACACTCTATTTCGCATAGGCATACATAGTAAATTTTAGGGTCACGCTGTGTACCACCTAATTGACCTATAATTATTTCCTGTGGTAAGGTACACTATTACCCTGTAATATAATACGTGGTACAATTTAAAAATTATAGGTCAATATTAAGGTCCGATACCGTGCCGTTACTTAACATAGAAAAGTGTCTTCGTATTTCCTTGTTTTAATGCACTATTTAAAATATACATAGTGTACCCCCTAAATGACCTATAATTATTTCCTGTGGTAGGGTACACTATTACCCTGTAATATAATAGGTGGTCCAATTTAAAAATTATAGGTCAATATTAAGGTTCGATACCGTGCCGTTAGTTAACATAGAAAAATGTCTTTGAATTTTTAAAGCATTTTAGAACGCTTATTTCCTCATTTTAAGCTTCTCAGAACACTTTATTTCGCATAGGCATACATAGTATACTTTAGGGTCACTCTGTGTACCCCCTAATTGACCTATAATTATTTCCTGTGGTAGGGTACACTATAACCCTGTAATATAATACGTGGTCCAGTTTAAAAATTATAGGTCAATATTAAGGTCCGATACCGTGCCGTTAGTTAACATAGAAAAGTGTCTTCGTATTTCCTTGTTTTAATGCACTATTTAAAATATACATAGTGTACCCCCTAATTGACCTATAATTATTTCCTGTGGTAGGGTACACTATTACCCTGTAATGTAATACCTGGTCCAATTTAAATATTATGGGTCAATATTAAGGTCTGATATTGCGCCTTGCGTTAGTTAACCATTGGAAGATGTTTTTGAATTTTTAAAGCATTTTAAACCGCTTATTTCTTCATTTTAAGCATCTCAGAACACTCTATTTCGCATAGGCATATATAGTAAACTTTAGGGTCACTCTGTGTACCCCCTAATTGACCTATAATTATTTCCTGTGGTAGGGTACACTATAACCCTGTAATATAATACGTGGTCCAATTTAAAAATTATAGGTCAATATTAAGGTCCGATACCGTGCCGTTAGTTAACATAGAAAAGTGTCTTCGTATTTCCTTGTTTTAATGCACTATTTAAAATATACATAGTGTACCCCCTAATTGACCTATAATTATTTCCTGTGGTAGGGTACACTATTACCCTGTAATATAATACCTGGTCCAATTTAAATATTATGGGTCAATATTAAGGTCTGATATAGCGCCTTGCGTTAGTTAACCATTGGAAGATGTCTTTGAATTTTTAAAGGATTTTAGAACGCTTATTTCTTCATTTTAAGCATCTCAGAACACTCTATTTCGCATAGGCATACATAGTAAAATTTAGGGTCACGCTGTGTACCCCCTAAATGACCTATAATTATTTCCTGTGGTAGGGTACACTATTACCCTGTAATATAATACGTGGTCCAATTTAAAAATTATAGGTCAATATTAAGGTCCGATACCGTGCCGTTAGTTAACATAGAAAAATGTCTTTGAATTTTTAAAGCATTTTAGAACGCTTATTTCCTCATTTTAAGCTTCTCAGAACTTTTTATTTCGCATAGGCATACATAGTAAACTTTAGGGTCACGCTGTGTACCCCCTAAATGACCTATAATTATTTCCTTTGGTAGGGTACGCTATTACCCTGTAATATAATACCTGGTCCAATTTAAATTTTATGGGTCAATATTAAGGTCTGATATTGCGCCTTGCGTTAGTTAACCATTGAAAGATGTCTTTGAATTTTTAAAGCATTTTAGAACGCTTATTTCTTCATTTTAAGCTTCTCAGAACACTCTATTTCGCATATGCATACATAGTAAAATTTAGGGTCACACTGTGTACCCCCTAAATGACCTATAATTATTTCCTGTGGTAGGGTACATTATTACCCTGTAATATAATACCTGGTCCAATTTAAATATTATGGGTCAATATTAAGGTCTGATATTGCGCCTTGCGTTAGTTAACCATTGAAAGATGTCTTTGAATTTTTAAAGCATTTTAGAACGCTTATTTCTTCATTTTAAGCATCTCAGAACACTCTATTTCGCATAGGCATATATAGTAAACTTTAGGGTCACTCTGTGTACCCCCTAATTGACCTATAATTATTTCCTGTGGTAGGGTACACTATTACCCTGTAATATAATACCTGGTCCAATTTAAATATTATGGGTCAATATTAAGGTCTGATATTGCGCCTTGCGTTAGTTAACCATTGGAAGATGTCTTTGAATTTTTAAAGCATTTTAGAACGCTTATTTCTTCATTTTAAGCATCTCAGAACACTCTATTTCGCATAGGCATACATAGTAAAATTTAGGGTCACGCTGTGTACCCCCTAAAAGACCTATAATTATTTCCTGTGGTAGGGTACACTATTATCCTGTAATATAATACGTGGTCCAATTTAAAAATTATAGGTCAATATTAAGTTACGATACCGTGCCGTTAGTTAACATTGAAAAATGTCTTCGTATTTCCATGTTTTAATGCACTATTTAAAATATACATAGTGTACCCCCTAATTGACCTATAATTATTTCCTGTGGTAGGGTACACTATTACCCTGTAATACAATACCTGCATCAATTTAAATATTATGGGTCAATATTAAGGTTTGATATTGCGCCTTGCGTTAGTTAACCATTGAAAGATGTCTTTGAATTTTTAAAGCATTTTAGAAAGCTTATTTCTTCATTTTAAGCTTCTCAGAACACTTTATTTCGCTTAGGCATACATAGTAAACTTTAGGGTCACGCTGTGTACCCCCTAATTGACCTATAATTATTTCCTGTGGTAGGGTACACTATTACCCTGTAATATAATAGGTGGTCCAATTTAAAAATTATAGGTCAATATTAAGGTCCGATACCGTGCCGTTAGTTAGCATAGAAAAGTGTCTTCGTATTTCCTTTTTTTAATGCACTATTTAAAATATACATAGTGTACCCCCTAATTGACCTATAATTATTTCCTGTGGTAGGGTACACTATTACCCTGTAATATAATACCTGGTCCAATTGAAATATTATGGTTCCATATTAAGGTCTGATATCGCGCCTTGCGTTAGTTAACCATTGAAAGATGTCTTTGAATTTTTAAATTATTTTAGAACGCTTATTTCTTCATTTTAAGCTTTTCAGAACACTCTATTTCGCATAGGCATACATAGTAAACTTTAGGGTCACGCTGTGTACCACCTAATTGACCTATAATTATTTCCTGTGGTAAGGTACACTATTACCCTGTAATATAATACGTGGTACAATTTAAAAATTATAGGTCAATATTAAGGTCCGATACCGTGCCGTTAGTTAACATAGAAAAATGTCTTTGAATTTTTAAAGCATTTTAGAACGCTTATTTCCTCATTTTAAGCTTCTCAGAACACTTTATTTCGCATTGGCATACATAGTAAACTTTAGGGTCACTCTGTGTACCCCCTAATTGACCTATAATTATTTCCTGTGGTAGGGTACACTAGAACCCTGTAATATAATACGTGGTCCAATTTAAAAATTATAGGTCAATATTAAGGTCCGATACCGTGCCGTTAGTTAACATAGAAAAGTGTCTTCGTATTTCCTTGTTTTAATGCACTATTTAAAATATACATAGTGTACCCCCTAATTGACCTATAATTATTTCCTGTGGTAGGGTACACTATTACCCTGTAATATAATACTTGGTCCAATTTAAATATTATGGGTCAATATTAAGGTCTGATATTGCGCTTTGCGTTAGTTAACCATTGAAAGATGTCTTTGAATTTTTAAAGCATTTTAGAAAGCTTATTTCTTCATTTTAAGCATCTCAGAACACTCTATTTCGCATAGGCATACATAGTAAAATTTAGGGTCACGCTGTGTACCCCCTAAATGACCTATAATTATTTCCTGTGGTAGGGTACACTATTACCCTGTAATATAATACGTGGTCCAATTTAAAATTTATAGGTCAATATTAAGTTCCGATACCGTGCCGTTAGTTAACATTGAAAAATGTCTTCGTATTTCCTTGTTTTAATGCACTATTTAAAATATACATAGTGTACCCCCTAATTGACCTATAATTACTTCCTGTGGTAGGGTACACTATTACCCTGTAATATAATACCTGGTCCAATTTAAATATTATGGGTCAATATTAAGGTCTGATATTGCGCCTTGCGTTAGTTAATAATTGAAAGATGACTTTGAATTTTTAAAGCATTTTAGAACGCTTATTTCTTAATTTTAAGCTTCTCAGAACACTCTATTTCGCATAGGCATGCATAGTAAAATTTAGGGTCACGCTGTGTACCCCCTAAGTGATCTATAATTATTTCCTGTGGTAGGATACACTATAACCCTGTAATATAATACGTGGTCCAATTTAAAAATTATAGGTCAATATTAAGGTCCGATACCGTGCCGTTAGTTAACATAGAAAAGTGTCTTCGAATTTCCTTGTTTTAATGCACTATTTAAAATATACATAGTGTACCCCCTAATTGACCTATAATTATTTCCTGTGGTAGGGTACCCTATTACCCTGTAATATAATACCTGGTCCAATTTAAAATATTATGGGTCAATATTAAGGTCGGATATTGCGCCTAGCGTTAGTTAACCATTGAAAGATGTCTTTGAATTTTTAAATCATTTTAGATCGCTTATTTCTTCATTTTAAGCTTCTCAGAACACTCTATTTCGCATAGGCATACATAGTAAACTTTAGGGTCACGCTGTGTACCCCCTAATTGACCTATAATTATTTCCTGTGGTAGGGTACACTATTACTCTATAATATAATACGTGGTCCAATTTAAAAATTAAAGGTCAATATTAAGGTCCGATACCGTGCCGTTAGTTAACATAGAAAAGTGTCTTTGAATTTTTAAAGCATTTTAGAACGCTTATTTCCTCATTTTAAGCTTCTCAGAACACTTTATTTCGCATAGGCATACATAGTAAACTTTAGGGTCACACTGTGTATCCCCTAATTGACCTATAATTATTTCCTGTGGTAGGGTACACTATTACCCTGTAATATAATACGTGGTCCAATTTAAAAATTATAGGTCAATATTAAGGTCCGATACTGTGCCGTTAGTTAACATAGAAAAGTGTCTTCGTATTTCCTTGTTTTAATGCACTATTTAAAATATACATAGTGTACCCCCTAATTGACCTAAAATTATTTCCTGTGGTAGGGTACACTATTACCCTGTAATATAATACCTGGTCCAATTTAAATATTATGGGTCAATATTAAGGTCTGATATTGCGCCTTGCGTTAGTTAATAATTGAAAGATGACTTTGAATTTTTAAAGTATTTTAGAACGCTTATTTCTTAATTTTAAGCTTCTCAGAACACTCTATTTCGCATAGGCATACATAGTAAACTTTAGGGTAACGCTGTGTACCCCCTAAATGACCTATAATTATTTCCTGTGGTAGGGTACACTATTACCCTGTAATATAATACGTGGTCCAATTTAAAAATTATAGGTCAATATTAAGGTCCGATACCGTGCCGTTAGTTAACATTGAAAAATGTCTTTGAATTTTTAAAGCATTTTAGAACGCTTATTTCCTCATTCTAAGCTTCTCAGAACACTTTATTTCGCATAGGCATTCATAGTAAACTTTAGGGTCACGCTGTGTACCCCCTAATTGACCTATAATTATTTCCTGTGGTAGGATACACTATAACCCTGTAATATAATACGTGGTCCAATTTAAAAATTATAGGTCAATATTAAGGTCCGATACCGTGCCGTTAGTTAACATAGAAAAGTGTCTTCGAATTTCCTTGTTTTAATGCACTATTTAAAATATACATAGTGTACCCCCTAATTGACCTATAATTATTTCCTGTGGTAGGGTACACTATTACCCTGTAATATAATACGTGGTCCAATTTAAAAATTATAGGTCAATATTAAGGTCCGATACCGTGCCGTTAGTTAACATTGAAAAATGTCATTGAATTTTTAAAGCATTTTAGAACGCTTATTTCCTCATTTTAAGCTTCTCAGAACATTTTATTTCGCATAGGCATACATAGTAAACTTTAGGGTCACGCTGTGTACCCCCTAATTGACCTTTAATTATTTCCTGTGGTAGGATACACCATAACCCTGCAATATAATACGTGGTCCAATTTAAAAATTATAAGTCAATATTAAGGTCCGATACCGTGCCGTTAGTTAACATAGAAAAGTGTCTTCGAATTTCCTTGTTTTAATGCACTATTTAAAATATACATAGTGTACCCCCTAATTGACCTATAATTATTTCCTGTGGTAGGGTACACTATTACCCTGTAATATAATACCTGGTCCAATTTAAATATTATGGGTCAATATTAAGGTCTGATATTGCGCCTTGTGTTAGTTAATAATTGAAAGATGACTTTGAATTTTTAAAGCATTTTAGAACGCTTATTTCTTAATTTTAAGCTTCTCAGAACACTCTATTTCGCATAGGCATGCATAGTAAAATTTAGGGTCACGCTGTGTACCCCCTAAGTGATCTATAATTATTTCCTGTGGTAGGATACACTATAACCCTGTAATATAATACGTGGTCCAATTTAAAAATTATAGGTCAATATTAAGGTCCGATACCGTGCCGTTAGTTAACATAGAAAAGTGTCTTCGAATTTCCTTGTTTTAATGCACTATTTAAAATATACATAGTGTACCCCCTAATTGACCTATAATTATTTCCTGTGGTAGGGTACCCTATTACCCTGTAATATAATACCTGGTCCAATTTAAAATATTATGGGTCAATATTAAGGTCTGATATTGCGCCTAGCGTTAGTTAACCATTGAAAGATGTCTTTGAATTTTTAAATCATTTTAGATCGCTTATTTCTTCATTTTAAGCTTCTCAGAACACTCTATTTCGCATAGGCATACATAGTAAACTTTAGGGTCACGCTGTGTACCCCCTAATTGACCTATAATTATTTCCTGTGGTAGGGTACACTATTACTCTATAATATAATACGTGGTCCAATTTAAAAATTAAAGGTCAATATTAAGGTCCGATACCGTGCCGTTAGTTAACATAGAAAAGTGTCTTTGAATTTTTAAAGCATTTTAGAACGCTTATTTCCTCATTTTAAGCTTCTCAGAACACTTTATTTCGCATAGGCATACATAGTAAACTTTAGGGTCACACTGTGTATCCCCTAATTGACCTATAATTATTTCCTGTGGTAGGGTACAGTATTACCCTGTAATATAATACGTGGTCCAATTTAAAAATTATAGGTCAATATTAAGGTCCGATACTGTGCCGTTAGTTAACATAGAAAAGTGTCTTCGTATTTCCTTGTTTTAATGCACTATTTATAATATACATAGTGTACCCCCTAATTGACCTAAAATTATTTCCTGTGGTAGGGTACACTATTACCCTGTAATATAATACCTGGTCCAATTTAAATATTATGGGTCAACATTAAGGTCTGATATTGCGCCTTGCGCTAGTTAACCATTGAAAGATGTCTTTGAATTTTTAAAGCATTTTACAACGCTTATTTCTTCATTTTAAGCTTCTCAGAACACTTTATTTCGCATAGGCATCCATAGTAAACTTTAGGGTCACGCTGTGTACCCCCTAAATGACCTATAATTATTTCCTGTGGTAGGGTACACTATTACCCTGTAATATAATACGTGGTCCAATTTAAAAATTATAGGTCAATATTAAGGTCCGATACCGTGCCGTTAGTTAACATTGAAAAATGTCTTTGAATTTTTAAAGCATTTTAGAACGCTTATTTCCTCATTCTAAGCTTCTCAGAACACTTTATTTCACATAGGCATACATAGTAAACTTTAGGGTCACGCTGTGTACCCCCTAATTGACCTATAATTATTTCCTGTGGTAGGATACACTATAACCCTGTAATATAATACGTGGTCCAATTTAAAAATTATAGGTGAATATTAAGGTCCGATACCGTGCCGTTAGTTAACATAGAAAAGTGTCTTCGAATTTCCTTGTTTTAATGCACTATTTAAAATATACATAGTGTACCCCCTAATTGACCTATAATTATTTCCTGTGGTAGGGTACACTATTACCCTGTAATATAATACGTGGTCCAATTTAAAAATTATAGGTCAATATTAAGATCCGATACCGTGCCGTTAGTTAACATTGAAAAATGTCTTTGAATTTTTAAAGCATTTTAGAACGCTTATTTCCTCATTTTAAGCTTCTCAGAACACTTTATTTCGCATAGGCATACATAGTAAACTTTAGGGTCACGCTGTGTACCCCCTAATTGACCTATAATTATTTCCTGTGGTAGGATACACCATAACCCTGCAATATAATACGTGGTCCAATTTAAAAATTATAAGTCAATATTAAGGTCCGATACCGTGCCGTTAGTTAACATAGAAAAGTGTCTTCGAATTTCCTTGTTTTAATGCACTATTTAAAATATACATAGTGTACCCCCTAATTGACCTATAATTATTTCCTGTGGTAGGGTACACTATTACCCTGTAATATAATACCTGGTCCAATTTAAATATTATGGGTCAATATTAAGGTCTGATATTGCGCCTTGTGTTAGTTAATAATTGAAAGATGACTTTGAATTTTTAAAGCATTTTAGAACGCTTATTTCTTAATTTTAAGCTTCTCAGAACACTCTATTTCGCATAGGCATGCATAGTAAAATTTAGGGTCACGCTGTGTACCCCCTAAGTGATCTATAATTATTTCCTGTGGTAGGATACACTATAACCCTGTAATATAATACGTGGTCCAATTTAAAAATTATAGGTCAATATTAAGGTCCGATACCGTGCCGTTAGTTAACATAGAAAAGTGTCTTCGAATTTCCTTGTTTTAATGCACTATTTAAAATATACATAGTGTACCCCCTAATTGACCTATAATTATTTCCTGTGGTAGGGTACCCTATTACCCTGTAATATAATACCTGGTCCAATTTAAAATATTATGGGTCAATATTAAGGTCTGATATTGCGCCTAGCGTTAGTTAACCATTGAAAGATGTCTTTGAATTTTTAAATCATTTTAGATCGCTTATTTCTTCATTTTAAGCTTCTCAGAACACTCTATTTCGCATAGGCATACATAGTAAACTTTAGGGTCACGCTGTGTACCCCCTAATTGACCTATAATTATTTCCTGTGGTAGGGTACACTATTACTCTATAATATAATACGTGGTCCAATTTAAAAATTAAAGGTCAATATTAAGGTCCGATACCGTGCCGTTAGTTAACATAGAAAAGTGTCTTTGAATTTTTAAAGCATTTTAGAACGCTTATTTCCTCATTTTAAGCTTCTCAGAACACTTTATTTCGCATAGGCATACATAGTAAACTTTAGGGTCACACTGTGTATCCCCTAATTGACCTATAATTATTTCCTGTGGTAGGGTACAGTATTACCCTGTAATATAATACGTGGTCCAATTTAAAAATTATAGGTCAATATTAAGGTCCGATACTGTGCCGTTAGTTAACATAGAAAAGTGTCTTCGTATTTCCTTGTTTTAATGCACTATTTAAAATATACATAGTGTACCCCCTAATTGACCTAAAATTATTTCCTGTGGTAGGGTACACTATTACCCTGTAATATAATACCTGGTCCAATTTAAATATTATGGGTCAACATTAAGGTCTGATATTGCGCCTTGCGCTAGTTAACCATTGAAAGATGTCTTTGAATTTTTAAAGCATTTTACAACGCTTATTTCTTCATTTTAAGCTTCTCAGAACACTTTATTTCGCATAGGCATCCATAGTAAACTTTAGGGTCACGCTGTGTACCCCCTAAATGACCTATAATTATTTCCTGTGGTAGGGTACACTATTACCCTGTAATATAATACGTGGTCCAATTTAAAAATTATAGGTCAATATTAAGGTCCGATACCGTGCCGTTAGTTAACATTGAAAAATGTCTTTGAATTTTTAAAGCATTTTAGAACGCTTATTTCCTCATTCTAAGCTTCTCAGAACACTTTATTTCACATAGGCATACATAGTAAACTTTAGGGTCACGCTGTGTACCCCCTAATTGACCTATAATTATTTCCTGTGGTAGGATACACTATAACCCTGTAATATAATACGTGGTCCAATTTAAAAATTATAGGTGAATATTAAGGTCCGATACCGTGCCGTTAGTTAACATAGAAAAGTGTCTTCGAATTTCCTTGTTTTAATGCACTATTTAAAATATACATAGTGTACCCCCTAATTGACCTATAATTATTTCCTGTGGTAGGGTACACTATTACCCTGTAATATAATACGTGGTCCAATTTAAAAATTATAGGTCAATATTAAGATCCGATACCGTGCCGTTAGTTAACATTGAAAAATGTCTTTGAATTTTTAAAGCATTTTAGAACGCTTATTTCCTCATTTTAAGCTTCTCAGAACACTTTATTTCGCATAGGCATACATAGTAAACTTTAGGGTCACGCTGTGTACCCCCTAATTGACCTATAATTATTTCCTGTGGTAGGATACACCATAACCCTGTAATATAATACGTGGTCCAATTAAAAAATTATAGGTCAATATTAAGGTCCGATACCGTGCCGTTAGTTAACATAGAAAAGTGTTTTCGAATTTCCTTGTTTTAATGCACTATTTAAAATATACATAGTGTACCCCCTAATTGACCTATAATTATTTCCTGTGGTAGGGTACACTATTACCCTGTAATATAATACCTGGTCCAATTTAAATATTATGGGTCAATATTAAGGTCTGATATTGCGCCTTGCGTTAGTTAATAATTGAAAGATGACTTTGAATTTTTAAAGCATTTTAGAACGCTTATTTCTTAATTTTAAGCTTCTCAGAACACTCTATTTCGCATAGGCATACATAGTAAACTTTAGGGTCACGCTGTGTACCCCCTAAATGACCTATAATTATTTCCTGTGG
This sequence comes from Parasteatoda tepidariorum, assembly GCF_982258835.1. Taxonomy (NCBI): domain Eukaryota; kingdom Metazoa; phylum Arthropoda; class Arachnida; order Araneae; family Theridiidae; genus Parasteatoda; species Parasteatoda tepidariorum. The sequence continues at coordinate 1,653,255 of NW_028257370.1, forward strand.
TAGGGTACACTATTACCCTGTAATATAATACGTGGTCCAATTTAAAAATTATAGGTCAATATTAAGGTCCGATACCGTGCCGTTAGTTAACATTGAAAAATGTCTTTGAATTTTTAAAGCATTTTAGAACGCTTATTTCCTCATTTTAAGCTTCTCAGAACACTTTATTTCGCATAGGCATACATAGTAAACTTTAGGGTCACGCTGTGTACACCCTAATTGACCTATAATTATTTCCTGTTGTAGGATACACTATAACTATGTAATATAATACGTGGTCCAATTTAAAAATTATAGGTCAATATTAAGGACCGATACCGTGCCGTTAGTTAACATAGAAAAGTGTCTTCGAATTCCCTTGTTTTAATGCACTATTTAAAATATACATAGTGTACCCCCTAATTGACCTATAATTATTTCCTGTGGTAGGGTACACTATTACCCTGTAATATAATACGTGGTCCAATTTAAAAATTATAGGTCAATATTAAGGTCCGATACCGTGCCGTTAGTTAACATTGAAAAATGTCTTTGAATTTTTAAAGCATTTTAGAACGCTTATTTCCTCATTTTAAGCTTCTCAGAACACTTTATTTCGCATAGGCATACATAGTAAACTTTAGGGTCACGCTGTGTACCCCCTAATTGACCTATAATTATTTCCTGCGGTAGGATACACTATAACCCTGTAATATAATACGTGGTCCAATTTAAAAATTATAGGTCAATATTAAGGTCCGATACCGTGCCGTTAGTTAACATAGAAAAGTGTCTTCGAATTTCCTTGTTTTAATGCACTATTTAAAATATACATAGTGTACCCCCTAGTTGACCTATAATTATTTCCTGTGGTAGGGTACACTATTACCCTGTAATATAATACGTGGTCCAATTTAAAAATTATAGGTCAATATTAAGGTCCGATACCATGCCGTTAGTTAACATTGAAAAATGTCTTTGAATTTTTAAAGCATTTTAGAACGCTTATTTCCTCATTTTAAGCTTCTCAGAACATTTTATTTCGCATAGGCATACATAGTAAACTTTAGGGTCACGCTGTGTACCCCCTAATTGACCTATAATTATTTTCTGTGGTAGGATACACTATAACCCTGTAATATAATACGTGGTCCAATTTAAAAATTATAGGTCAATATTAAGGTCCGATACCGTGCCGTTAGTTAACATAGAAAAGTGTCTTCGAATTTCCTTGTTTTAATGCACTATTTAAAATATACATAGTGTACCCCCTAATTGACCTATAATTATTTCCTGTGGTAGGGTACACTATTACCCTGTAATATAATACCTGGTCCAATTTAAATATTACGGTCAATATTAAGGTCTGATATCGCGCCTTGCGTTAGTTAACCATTGAAAGATGTCTTTGAATTTTTAAAGCATTTTACAACGCTTATTTCTTCATTTTAAGCTTCTCAGAACACTCTATTTCCCATTGGCATACATAGTAAAATTTAGGGTCACACTGTGAACCCCCTAATTGACCTATAATTATTTCCTGTGGTAGGGTACACTATTACCCTGTAATATAATACGTGGTCCAATTTAAAAATTATAGGTCAATATTAAGGTCCGATACCGTGCCGTTAGTTAACATTGAAAAATGTCTTTGAATTTTTAAAGCATTTTAGAACGCTTATTTCCTCATTTTAAGCTTCTCAGAACACTTTATTTCGCATAGGCATACATAGTAAACTTTAGGGTCACGCTGTGTACCCCCTAATTGACCTATAATTATTTCCTGTGGTAGGATACACCATAACCCTGTAATATAATACGTGGTCCAATTTAAAAATTATAGGACAATATTAAGGTCCGATACCGTGCCGTTAGTTAACATAGAAAAGTGTCTTCGAATTTCCTTGTTTTAATGCACTATTTAAAATATACATAGTGTACCCCCTAATTGACCTATAATTATTTCCTGTGGTAGGGTACACTATTTCCCTGTAATATAATACCTGGTCCAATTTAAATATTATGGGTCAATATTAAGGTCTGATATTGCGCCTTGCGTTAGTTAATAATTGAAAGATGACTTTGAATTTTTAAAGCATTTTAGAACGCTTATTTCTTAATTTTAAGCTTCTCAGAACACTCTATTTCGCATAGGCATACATAGTAAACTTTAGGGTCACGCTGTGTACCCCCTAAATGAACTATAATTATTTCCTGTGGTATGGTACACTATTACCCTGTAATATAATACGTGGACCAATTTAAAAATTATAGGTCAATATTAAGGTCCGATACCGTGCCGTTAGTTAACATTGAAAAATGTCTTTGAATTTTTAAGGCATTTTAGAACGCTTATTTCCTCATTCTAAGCTTCTCAGAACACTTTATTTTGCATAGGCATACATAGTAAACTTTAGGGTCACGCTGTGTACCCCCTAATTGACCTATAATTATTTCCTAAGATAGGATACACTATAACCCTGTAATATAATACGTGGTCCAATTTAAAAATTATAGGTCAATATTAAGGTCCGATACCGTGCCGTTAGTTAACATAGAAAAGTGTCTTCGTATTTCCTTGTTTTAATGCACTATTTAAAATATACATAGTGTACCCCCTAATTGACCTATAATTATTTCCTAGGGTAGGGTACACTATTACCCTGTAATATAATGCCTGGTCCAATTTAAATATTATAGGTCAATATTAAGGTCTGATATTGCGCCTTGCGTTAGTTAACCATTGAAAGATGTCTTTGAATTTTTAAAGCATTTTAGAACGCTTATTTCTTCATTTTAAGCTTCTGGGAACACTCTATTTCGCATAGGCATACATAGTAAACTTTAGGGTCACGCTGTGTACCCCCTAAATGAACTATAATTATTTCCTGTGGTATGGTACACTATTACCCTGTAATATAATACGTGGACCAATTTAAAAATTATAGGTCAATATTAAGGTCCGATACCGTGCCGTTAGTTAACATTGAAAAATGTCTTTGAATTTTTAAGGCATTTTAGAACGCTTATTTCCTCATTCTAAGCTTCTCAGAACACTTTATTTTGCATAGGCATACATAGTAAACTTTAGGGTCACGCTGTGTACCCCCTAATTGACCTATAATTATTTCCTAAGATAGGATACACTATAACCCTGTAATATAATACGTGGTCCAATTTAAAAATTATAGGTCAATATTAAGGTCCGATACCGTGCCGTTAGTTAACATAGAAAAGTGTCTTCGTATTTCCTTGTTTTAATGCACTATTTAAAATATACATAGTGTACCCCCTAATTGACCTATAATTATTTCCTAGGGTAGGGTACACTATTACCCTGTAATATAATGCCTGGTCCAATTTAAATATTATAGGTCAATATTAAGGTCTGATATTGCGCCTTGCGTTAGTTAACCATTGAAAGATGTCTTTGAATTTTTAAAGCATTTTAGAACGCTTATTTCTTCATTTTAAGCTTCTGGGAACACTTTATTTCGCATAGGCATACATAGTAAACTTTAGGGTCCCGCTGTGTACCCCCTAATTGACCTACAATTATTTTCTGTTTTAGGGTACACTATCACCCTGTAATATAATACGTGGTCCAATTTAAAAATTTTAGGTCAATATTAAGGTCCGATACCGTGCCGTTAGTTATCATAGAAAAGAGTCTTCGAATTTCCTTGTTTTAATGTACTATTTAAAATATACATAGTGTACCCCCTAATTGACCTATCTTTAATTCCTGTGGTAGGGTACACTATTACCCTGTAATATAACACCTGGTCCAATGGTCCAATTTAAATATTATGGTTCCATATTAAGGTCTGATATCGCGCCTTGCGTTAGTTAACCATTGAAAGATGTCTTTGAGTTTTTAAAGCATTTTAGAACGCTTATTTCTTCATTTTAAGCTTCTCAGAACACTCTATTTCGCATAGGCATACATAGTCAACTTTAGGGTCACGCTGTGTACCCCCTAATTGACCTATAATTATTTCCTGTGGTATTGCACACTATTACCCTGTAATATAATACGTGGTCCAATTGAAAAATTATAGGTCAATATTAAGGTCCGATACCGTGCCGTTAGTTAACATAGAAAAGTGTCTTCGTATTTCCTTGTTTTAATGCACTATTTAAAATATACATAGTGTACCCCCTAATTGATCTATAATTATTTCCTGCGGTAGGGTACACTATTACCCTGTAATATACTACCTGGTCCAATTTAAATATTATGGTTCCTTATTAAGGTCTGATATCGCGCCTTGCGTTAGTTAACCATTGAAAGATGTCTTTGAATTTTTAAAGCATTTTAGAACGCTTATTTCTTCATTTTAAGCTTCTCAGAACACTCTATTTCGCATAGGCATACATAGTAAACTTTAGGGTCACGCTGTGTACCCCCTAATTGACCTATAATTATTTCCTGTGGTAGGGTACGCTATTACCCTGTAATATAATACGAGGTCCAATTTAAAAATTATAGGTCAATATTAAGGTCCGATACCGTGCCGTTAGTTAACATAGAAAAGTGTCTTCGTATTTCCTTGTTTTAATGCACTATTTAAAATATACATAGTGTACCCCCTAATTGACCTATAATTATTTCCTGTGGTAGGGTACACTATTTCCCTGTAATATAATACCTGGTCCAATTCAAATATTATGGGTCAATATTAAGGAGTGATATTGCTCCTTGCGTTAGTTAACCATTGAAAGATGTCTTTGAATTTTTAAAGCATTTTAGAACGCTAATTTCTTCATTTTAAGCTTCTCAGAACACTCTATTTCGCATAGGCATACATAGTAAACTTTAGGGTCACGCTGTGTACCCTCTAATTGACCTATAATTATTTCCTGTGGTAGGGTACACTATTACCCTATAATATAATACGTGGTCCAATTTAAAAATTATTGGTCAATATTAAGGTCCGATACCGTGCCGTTAGTTAACATTGAAAAATGTCTTTGAATTTTTAAAGCATTTTAGAACGCTTATTTCCTTATTTTAAGCTTTTCAGAACACTTTATTTCGCATAGGCATACATAGTAAACTTTAGGGTCACGCTGTGTACCTGCTAATTGACCTATAATTATTTCCTGTGGTAGGATACACTTTAACCCTGTAATATAATACGTGGTCCAATTTAAAAATTATAGGTCAATATTAAGGTCCGATACCGTGCCGTTAGTTAACATAGAAAAGTGTCTTCGAATTTCCTTGTTTTAATGCACTATTTAAAATATACATAGTGTACCCCCTAATTGACCTATAATTATTTCCTGTGGTAGGGTACACTATTAGCCTGTGATATAATACCTGGTTCAAGTTAAATATTATGGGTCAATATTAAGGTCTGATATTGCGCCTTGCGTTAGTTAACCATTGAAAGATGTCTTTGAATTTTTAAAGCATTTTAGAACGCTTATTTCTTCATTTTAAGCATCTCAGAACACTCTATTTCGCATAGGCATACATAGTAAAATTTAGGGTCACGCTGTGTACCCCCTAAATGACCTATAATTATTTCCTGTGGTAGGGTACACTATTACCCTGTAATATAATACGTGGTCCAATTTAAAAATTATAGGTCAATATTAAGGTCCGATACCGTGCCGTTAGTTAACATAGAAAAATGTCTTTGAATTTTTAAAGCATTTTAGAACGCTTATTTCCTCATTTTAAGCTTCTCAGAACACTTAATTTCGCATAGGCATACATAGTAAACTTTAGGGTCACTCTGTGTACCCCCTAATTGACCTATAATTATTTCCTGTGGTAGGGTACACTATAACCCTGTAATATAATACGTGGTCCAATTTAAAAATTATAGGTCAATATTAAGTTCCGATACCGTGCCGTTAGTTAACATTGAAAAATGTCTTCGTATTTCCTTGTTTTAATGCACTATTTAAAATATACATAGTGTACCCCCTAATTGACCTATAATTATTTCCTGTGGTAGGGTACACTATTACCCTGTAATACAATACCTGGTTCAATTTAAATATTATGGGTCAATATTAAGGTTTGATATTGCGCCTTGCGTTAGTTAACCATTGAAAGATGTCTTTGAATTTTTAAAGCGTTTTAGAACGCTTATTTCTTCATTTTAAGCTTCTCAGAACACTTTATTTCGCATATCCATACATAGTAAACTTTAGGGTCACGCTGTGTACCCCCTAATTGACCTATAATTATTTCCTGTGGTAGGGTACACTATTACCCTGTAATATAATAGGTGGTCCAATTTAAAAATTATAGGTCAATATTAAGGTCCGATACCGTGCCGTTAGTTAGCATAGAAAATTGTCTTTGAATTTTTAAAGCATTTTAGAACGCTTATTTCCTCATTTTAAGCTTCTCAGAACACTTTATTTCGCATAGGCATACATAGTAAACTTTAGGGTCACTCTGCGTACCCCCTAATTGACCTATAATTATTTCCTGTGGTAGGGTACACTATAACCCTGTAATATAATACGTGGTCCAATTTAAAAATTATAGGTCAATATTAAGGTCCGATACCGTGCCGTTAGTTTACATAGAAAAGTGTCTTCGTATTTCCTTGTTTTAATGCACTATTTAAAATATACATAGTGTACCCCCTAATTGACCTATAATTATTTCCTGTAGCAGGGTACACTATTACCCTGTAATATAATACCTGGTCCAATTTAAATATTATGGGTCAATATTAAGGTCTGATATTGCTCCTAGCGTTAGTTAACCATTGAAAGATGTCTTTGAATTTTTAAAGCATTTTAGAACGCTTATTTCTTCATTTTAAGCTTCTCAGAACACTCTATTTCGCATAGGCATACATAGAAAACTTTAGGGTCACGCTGTGTACCCCCTAATTGACCTATAATTATTTCTTGTGGTAGGGTACACTATTACCCTATAATATAATACGTGGTCCAATTTAAAAATTATAGGTCAATATTAAGGTCCGATACCGGGCCGTTAGTTAACATAGAAAAGTGTCTTCGTATTTCCTTGTTTTAATGCACTATTTAAAATATACATAGTGTACCCCCTAATTGACCTATAATTATTTCCTGTGGCAGGGTACAGTCTTACCCTGTAATATAATACCTGGTCCAATTTAAATATTATGGATCCATATTAAGGTCTGATATCGCGCCTTGCGTTAGTTAACCATTGAAAGATGTCTTTGAGTTTTTAAAGCATTTTAGAACGCTTATTTCTTCATTTTAAGGTTCTCAGAACACTCTATTTCGCATAGGCATACATAGTAAACTTTAGGGTCACGCTGTGTACCCCCTAATTGACCTATAATTATTTCCAGTGGTAGGGCACACTATTACCCTGTAATATAATACGTGGTCCAATTGAGAAATTATAGGTCAATATTAAGGTCCAATACCGTGCCGTTAGTTAACATAGAAAAGTGTCTTCGTATTTCCTTGTTTTAATGCACTATTTAAAATATACATAGTGTACCCCCTAATTGACCTATAATTATTTCCTGTGGCAGGGTACACTCATACCCTGTAATATAATACCTGGTCCAATTTAAATATTATGGGTCAATATTAAGGTCTGATATTGCGCCTAGCGTTAGTTAACCATTGAAAGATGTCTTTGAATTTCTAAAGCATTTTAGAACGCTTATTTCTTCATTTTAAGCTTCTCAGAACACTTTATTTCGCATAGGCATACATAGTAAACTTTAGGGTCACGCTGTGTACCCCCTAATTGACCTATAATTATTTCTTGTGGTAGGGTACACTATTACCCTATAATATAATACGTGGTCCAATTTAAAAATTATAGGTCAATAATAAGGTCCGATACCGTGCCGTTAGTTAACATAGAAAAGTGTCTTTGAATTTTTAAAGCATTTTAGAACGCTTATTTCTTCATTTTAAGCTTCTCAGAACACTCTATTTCGCATAGGCATACATAGTAAACTTTAGGGTCACGCTGTGTACCCTCTAATTGACCTATAATTATTTCCTGTGGTAGGGTTCACTATTACCCTATAATATAATACGTGGTCCAATTTAAAAATTATAGGTCAATATTAAAGTCCGATACCGTGCCGTTAGTTAACATAGAAAAGTGTCTTCGTATTTCCTTGTTTTAATGCACTATTTAAAATATACATAGTGTACCCCCTAATTGACCTATAATTATTTCCTGTGGTAGGGTACACTATTACCCTGTAATATAATACCTGGTCCAATTTAAATATTATGGGTCAATATTAAGGTCTGATATTGCACCTTGCGCTAGTTAACCATTGAAAGATGTCTTTGAATTTTTAAAGCATTTTAGAACGCTTATTTCTTCATTTTAAGCTTCTCAGAACACTCTATTTCGCATAGGCATACATAGTAAACTTTAGGGTCACGCTGTGTACCCCCTAATTGACCTATAATTATTTCTTGTGGTAGGGTACACTATTACCCTATAATATAATACGTGGTCCAATTTAAAAATTATAGGTCAATATTAAGGTCCGATACCGTGCCGTTAGTTAACATAGAAAAGTGTCTTTGAATTTTTAAAGCATTTTAGAACGCTTATTTCTTCATTTTAAGCTTCTCAGAACACTCTATTTCGCATAGGCATACATAGTAAACTTTAGGGTCACGCTGTGTACCCGCTAATTGACCTATAATTATTTCCTGTTTTAGGATACACTTTAACCCTGTAATATAATACGTGGTCCAATTTAAAAATTATAGGTCAATATTAAGGTCCGATACCGTGCCGTTAGTTAACATAGAAAAGTGTCTTCGAATATCCTTGTTTTAATGCACTATTTAAAATATACATAGTGTACCCCCTAATTGACCTATAATTATTTCCTGTGGTAGGGTACACTATTACCCTGTGATATAATACCTGGTTCAAGTTAAATATTATGGGTCAATATTAAGGTCTGATATTGCGCCTTGCGTTAGTTAACCATTGAAAGATGTCTTTGAATTTTTAAAGCATTTTAGAACGCTTATTTCTTCATTTTAAGCATCTCAGAACACTCTATTTCGCATAGGCATACATAGTAAAATTTAGGGTCACGCTGTGTACCCCCTAAATGACCTATAATTATTTCCTGTGGTAGGGTACACTATTACCCTGTAATATAATACGTGGTCCAATTTAAAAATTATAGGTCAATATTAAGGTCCGATACCGTGCCGTTAGTTAGCATAGAAAAATGTCTTTGAATTTTTAAAGCATTTTAGAACGCTTATTTCCTCATTTTAAGCTTCTCAGAACACTTTATTTCGCATAGGCATACATAGTAAACTTTAGGGTCACTCTGCGTGCCCCCTAATTGACCTATATGTATTTCCTGTGGTAGGGTACACTATAACCCTGTAATATAATACGTGGTCCAATTTAAAAATTATAGGTCAATATTAAGGTCCGATACCGTGCCGTTAGTTAACATAGAAAAGTGTCTTCGTATTTCCTTGTTTTAATGCACTATTTAAAACATACATAGTGTACCCCCTAATTGACCTATAATTATTTCCTGTTGTAGGGTACACTATTTCCCTGTAATATAATACCTGGTCTAATTGAAATATTATGGTTCCATATTAAGGTCTGATATCGCGCCTTGCGTTAGTTAACCATTGAAAGATGTCTTTGAATTTTTAAAGCATTTTAGAACGCTTATTTCTTCATTTTAAGCTTCTCAGAACACTCTATTTCGCATAGGCATACATAGTAAACTTTTGGGTCACGCTGTGTACCACCTAATTGACCTATAATTATTTCCTGAGGTAAGGTACACTATTACCCTGTAATATAATACGTGGTACAATTTAAAAATTATAGGTCAATATTAAGGTCCGATACCGTGCCGTTAGTTAACATAGAAAAGTGTCTTCGTATTTCCTTGTTTTAATGCACTATTTAAAATATACATAGTGTACCCCCTAAATGACCTATAATTATTTAATGTGGTAGGGTACACAATTACCCTGTAATATAATACCTGGTCCAATTTAAATATTATGGGTCAATATTAAGGTCTGATATTGCGCCTAGCGTTAGTTAACCATTGAAAGATGTCTTTGAATTTTTAAAGCATTTTAGAACGCTTATTTCTTCATTTTAAGCTTCTCAGAACACTCTATTTCGCATAGGCATACATAGTAAAATTTAGGGTCACGCTGTGTACCCCCTAAATGACCTATAATTATTTCCTGTGGTAGGGTACACTATTACCCTGTAATATAATACGTGGTCCAATTTAAAAATTATAGGTCAATATTAAATTCCGATACCGTGCCGTTAGTTAACATTGAAAAATGTCTTCGTATTTCCTTGTTTTAATGCACTATTTAAAATATACATAGTGTACCCCCTAATTGACCTATAATTATTTCCTGTGGTAGGGTACACTATTACCCTGTAATACAATACCTGGTTCAATTTAAATATTATGGGTCAATATTAAGGTTTGATATTGCGCCTTGCGTTAGTTAACCATTGAAAGATGTCTTTGAATTTTTAAAGCATTTTAGAACGCTTATTTCTTCATTTTAAGCTTCTCAGAACACTTTATTTCGCATATCCATACATAGTAAACTTTAGGGTCACGCTGTGTACCCCCTAATTGACCTATAATTATTTCCTGTGGTAGGGTACACTATTACCCTGTAATATAATAGGTGGTCCAATTTAAAAATTATAGGTCAATATTAAGGTCCGATACCGTGCTGTTAGTTAGCATAGAAAAATGTCTTTGAATTTTTAAAGCATTTTAGAACGCTTATTTCCTCATTTTAAGCTTCTCAGAACACTTTATTTCGCATAGGCATACATAGTAAACTTTAGGGTCACTCTGCGTACCCCCTAATTGACCTATAATTATTTCCTGTGGTAGGGTACACTATAACCCTGTAATATAATACGTGGTCCAATTTAAAAATTATAGGTCAATATTAAGGTCCGATACCGTGCCGTTAGTTAACATAGAAAAGTGTCTTCGTATTTTCTTGTTTTAATGCACTATTTAAAACATACATAGTGTACCCCCTAATTGACCTATAATTATTTCCTGTTGTAGGGTACACTATTTCCCTGTAATATAATACCCGGTCTAATTGAAATATTATGGTTCCATATTAAGGTCTGATATCGCGCCTTGCGTTAGTTAACCATTGAAAGATGTCTTTGAATTTTTAAAGCATTTTAGAACGCTTATTTCTTCATTTTAAGCTTCTCAGAACACTCTATTTCGCATAGGCATACATAGTAAACTTTAGGGTCACGCTGTGTACCACCTAATTGACCTATAATTATTTCCTGAGGTAAGGTACACTATTACCCTGTAATATAATACGTGGTACAATTTAAAAATTATAGGTCAATATTAAGGTCCGATACCGTGCCGTTAGTTAACATAGAAAAGTGTCTTCGTATTTCCTTGTTTTAATGCACTATTTAAAATATACATAGTGTACCCCCTAAATGACCTATAATTATTTAATGTGGTAGGGTACACAATTACCCTGTAATATAATACCTGGTCCAATTTAAATATTATGGGTCAATATTAAGGTCTGATATTGCGCCAAGCGTTAGTTAACCATTGAAAGATGTCTTTGAATTTTTAAAGCATTTTAGAACGCTTATTTCTTCATTTTAAGCTTCTCAGAACACTCTATTTCGCAGAGGCATACATAGAGAAATTTAGGGTCACGCTGTGTAAACCCTAATTGACCTATAATTATTTCTTGTGGTAGGGTACACTATTACCCTATAATATAATACGTGGTCCAATTTAAAAATTATAGGTCAATATTAAGGTCCGATACCGGGCCGTTAGTTTACATAGAAAAGTGTCTTCGTATTTCCTTGTTTTAATGCACTATTTAAAATATACATAGTGTACCCCCTAATTGACCTATAATTATTTCCTGTGGTAGGGTACACTATTACCCTGTGATATAATACCTGGTTCAAGTTAAATATTATGGGTCAATATTAAGGTCTGATATTGCGCCTTGCGTTAGTTAACCATTGAAAGATGTCTTTGAATTTTTAAAGCATTTTAGAACGCTTATTTCTTCATTTTAAGCATCTCAGAACACTCTATTTCGCATAGGCATACATAGTAAAATTTAGGGTCACGCTGTGTACCCTCTAAATGACCTATAATTATTTCCTGTGGTAGGGTACACTATTACCCTGTAATATAATACGTGGTCCAATTTAAAAATTATAGGTCAATATTAAGGTCCGATACCGTGCCGTTAGTTAGCATAGAAAAATGTCTTTGAATTTTTAAAGCATTTTAGAACGCTTATTTCCTCATTTTAAGCTTCTCAGAACACTTTATTTCGCATAGGCATACATAGTAAACTTTAGGGTCACTCTGCGTACCCCCTAATTGACCTATATGTATTTCCTGTGGTAGGGTACACTATAACCCTGTAATATAATACGTGGTCCAATTTAAAAATTATAGGTCAATATTAAGGTCCGATACCGTGCCGTTAGTTAACATAGAAAAGTGTCTTCGTATTTCCTTGTTTTAATGCACTATTTAAAACATACATAGTGTACCCCCTAATTGACCTATAATTATTTCCTGTTGTAGGGTACACTATTTCCCTGTAATATAATACCTGGTCTAATTGAAATATTATGGTTCCATATTAAGGTCTGATATCGCGCCTTGCGTTAGTTAACCATTGAAAGATGTCTTTGAATTTTTAAAGCATTTTAGAACGCTTATTTCTTCATTTTAAGCTTCTCAGAACACTCTATTTCGCATAGGCATACATAGTAAACTTTTGGGTCACGCTGTGTACCACCTAATTGACCTATAATTATTTCCTGAGGTAAGGTACACTATTACCCTGTAATATAATACGTGGTACAATTTAAAAATTATAGGTCAATATTAAGGTCCGATACCGTGCCGTTAGTTAACATAGAAAAGTGTCTTCGTATTTCCTTGTTTTAATGCACTATTTAAAATATACATAGTGTACCCCCTAAATGAACTATAATTATTTAATGTGGTAGGGTACACAATTACCCTGTAATATAATACCTGGTCCAATTTAAATATTATGGGTCAATATTAAGGTCTGATATTGCGCCTAGCGTTAGTTAACCATTGAAAGATGTCTTTGAATTTTTAAAGCATTTTAGAACGCTTATTTCTTCATTTTAAGCTTCTCAGAACACTCTATTTCGCATAGGCATACATAGTAAAATTTAGGGTCACGCTGTGTACCCCCTAAATGACCTATAATTATTTCCTGTGGTAGGGTACACTATTACCCTGTAATATAATACGTGGTCCAATTTAAAAATTATAGGTCAATATTAAATTCCGATACCGTGCCGTTAGTTAACATTGAAAAATGTCTTCGTATTTCCTTGTTTTAATGCACTATTTAAAATATACATAGTGTACCCCCTAATTGACCTATAATTATTTCCTGTGGTAGGGTACACTATTACCCTGTAATACAATACCTGGTTCAATTTAAATATTATGGGTCAATATTAAGGTTTGATATTGCGCCTTGCGTTAGTTAACCATTGAAAGATGTCTTTGAATTTTTAAAGCATTTTAGAACGCTTATTTCTTCATTTTAAGCTTCTCAGAACACTTTATTTCGCATATCCATACATAGTAAAATTTAGGGTCACGCTGTGTACCCCCTAAATGACCTATAATTATTTCCTGTGGTAGGGTACACTATTACCCTGTAATATAATACGTGGTCCAATTTAAAAATTATAGGTCAATATTAAGGTCCGATACCGTGCCGTTAGTTAGCATAGAAAAATGTCTTTGAATTTTTAAAGCATTTTAGAACGCTTATTTCCTCATTTTAAGCTTCTCAGAACACTTTATTTCGCATAGGCATACATAGTAAACTTTAGGGTCACTCTGCGTACCCCCTAATTGACCTATATGTATTTCCTGTGGTAGGGTACACTATAACCCTGTAATATAATACGTGGTCCAATTTAAAAATTATAGGTCAATATTAAGGTCCGATACCGTGCCGTTAGTTAACATAGAAAAGTGTCTTCGTATTTCCTTGTTTTAATGCACTATTTAAAACATACATAGTGTACCCCCTAATTGACCTATAATTATTTCCTGTTGTAGGGTACACTATTTCCCTGTAATATAATACCTGGTCTAATTGAAATATTATGGTTCCATATTAAGGTCTGATATCGCGCCTTGCGTTAGTTAACCATTGAAAGATGTCTTTGAATTTTTAAAGCATTTTAGAACGCTTATTTCTTCATTTTAAGCTTCTCAGAACACTCTATTTCGCATAGGCATACATAGTAAACTTTTGGGTCACGCTGTGTACCACCTAATTGACCTATAATTATTTCCTGAGGTAAGGTACACTATTACCCTGTAATATAATACGTGGTACAATTTAAAAATTATAGGTCAATATTAAGGTCCGATACCGTGCCGTTAGTTAACATAGAAAAGTGTCTTCGTATTTCCTTGTTTTAATGCACTATTTAAAATATACATAGTGTACCCCCTAAATGACCTATAATTATTTAATGTGGTAGGGTACACAATTACCCTGTAATATAATACCTGGTCCAATTTAAATATTATGGGTCAATATTAAGGTCTGATATTGCGCCTAGCGTTAGTTAACCATTGAAAGATGTCTTTGAATTTTTAAAGCATTTTAGAACGCTTATTTCTTCATTTTAAGCTTCTCAGAACACTCTATTTCGCATAGGCATACATAGTAAAATTTAGGGTCACGCTGTGTACCCCCTAAATGACCTATAATTATTTCCTGTGGTAGGGTACACTATTACCCTGTAATATAATACGTGGTCCAATTTAAAAATTATAGGTCAATATTAAATTCCGATACCGTGCCGTTAGTTAACATTGAAAAATGTCTTCGTATTTCCTTGTTTTAATGCACTATTTAAAATATACATAGTGTACCCCCTAATTGACCTATAATTATTTCCTGTGGTAGGGTACACTATTACCCTGTAATACAATACCTGGTTCAATTTAAATATTATGGGTCAATATTAAGGTTTGATATTGCGCCTTGCGTTAGTTAACCATTGAAAGATGTCTTTGAATTTTTAAAGCATTTTAGAACGGTTATTTCTTCATTTTAAGCTTCTCAGAACACTTTATTTCGCATATCCATACATAGTAAACTTTAGGGTCACGCTGTGTACCCCCTAATTGACCTATAATTATTTCCTGTGGTAGGGTACACTATTACCCTGTAATATAATAGGTGGTCCAATTTAAAAATTAATGGTCAATATTAAGGTCCGATACCGTGCTGTTAGTTAGCATAGAAAAATGTCTTTGAATTTTTAAAGCATTTTAGAACGCTTATTTCCTCATTTTAAGCTTCTCAGAACACTTTATTTCGCATAGGCATACATAGTAAACTTTAGGGTCACTCTGCGTACCCCCTAATTGACCTATAATTATTTCCTGTGGTAGGGTACACTATAACCCTGTAATATAATACGTGGTCCAATTTAAAAATTATAGGTCAATATTAAGGTCCGATACCGTGCCGTTAGTTAACATAGAAAAGTGTCTTCGTATTTTCTTGTTTTAATGCACTATTTAAAACATACATAGTGTACCCCCTAATTGACCTATAATTATTTCCTGTTGTAGGGTACACTATTTCCCTGTAATATAATACCCAGTCTAATTGAAATATTATGGTTCCATATTAAGGTCTGATATCGCGCCTTGCGTTAGTTAACCATTGAAAGATGTCTTTGAATTTTTAAAGCATTTTAGAACGCTTATTTCTTCATTTTAAGCTTCTCAGAACACTCTATTTCGCATAGGCATACATAGTAAACTTTAGGGTCACGTTGTGTACCACCTAATTGACCTATAATTATTTCCTGAGGTAAGGTACACTATTACCCTGTAATATAATACGTGGTACAATTTAAAAATTATAGGTCAATATTAAGGTCCGATACCGTGCCGTTAGTTAACATAGAAAAGTGTCTTCGTATTTCCTTGTTTTAATGCACTATTTAAAATATACATAGTGTACCCCCTAAATGACCTATAATTATTTAATGTGGTAGGGTACACAATTACCCTGTAATATAATACCTGGTCCAATTTAAATATTATGGGTCAATATTAAGGTCTGATATTGCGCCTAGCGTTAGTTAACCATTGAAAGATGTCTTTGAATTTTTAAAGCATTTTAGAACGCTTATTTCTTCATTTTAAGCTTCTCAGAACACTCTATTTCGCAGAGGCATACATAGAGAACTTTAGGGTCACGCTGTGTAAACCCTAATTGACCTATAATTATTTCTTGTGGTAGGGTACACTATTACCCTATAATATAATACGTGGTCCAATTTAAAAATTATAGGTCAATATTAAGGTCCGATACCGGGCCGTTAGTTTACATAGAAAAGTGTCTTCGTATTTCCTTGTTTTAATGCACTATTTAAAATATACATAGTGTACCCCCTAATTGACCTATAATTATTTCCTGTGGCAGGGTACACTATTACCCTGTAATATAATACCTGGTCCAATTTAAATATTATGGGTCAATATTAAGGTCTGATATTGCGCCTAGCGTTAGTTAACCATTGAAAGATGTCTTTGAATTTTTAAAGCATTTTAGAACGCTTATTTCTTCATTTTAAGCTTCTCAGAACACTTTATTTCGCATAGGCATACTTAGTAAACTTTAGGGTCACACTGTGTACCCCCTAATTAACCTATAATTATTTCCTGTGGTAGGGTACACTATTACCATGTAATATAATACGTGGTCCAATTTAAAAATTATAGGTCAATATTAAGGTCCGATACCGGGCCGTTAGTTAACATAGAAAAGTGTCTTCGTATTTCCTTGTTTTAATGCACTATTTAAAATATACATAGTGTACCCCCTAATTGACCTGTAATTATTTCCTGTGGTAGGGTACACTATTGCCCCGTAATATAATACCTGGTCCAATTCAAATATTATGGGTCAATATTAAGGTCTGATATTGCGCCTTGCGTTAGTTAACCATTGAAAGATGTCTTTGAATTTTTAAAGCATTTTAGAACGCTAATTTCTTCATTTTAAGCTTCTCAGAACACTCTATATCGCATAGTCATACATAGTAAACTTTAGGGTCACGCTGTGTACCCCCTAAATGACCTATAATTATTTCCTGTGGTAGGGTACACTATTACCCTGTAATATAATACGTGGTCCAATTTAAAAATTATAGGTCAATATTAAGTTCCGATACCGTGCCGTTAGTTAACATTGAAAAATGTCTTCGTATTTCCTTGTTTTAATGCACTATTTAAAATATACATAGTGTACCCCCTAATTGACCTATAATTATTTCCTGTGGTAGGGTACACTATTACCCTGTAATACAATACCTGGTTCAATTTAAATATTATGGGTCAATATTAAGGTTTGATATTGCGCCTTGCGTTAGTTAACCATTGAAAGATGTCTTTGAATTTTTAAAGCATTTTAGAACGCTTATTTCTTCATTTTAAGCATCTCAGAACACTCTATTTCGCATATTCATACATAGTAAAATTTAGGTTCACGCTGTGTACCCCCTAAATGACCTATAATTATTTCCTGTGGTAGGGTACACTATTACCCTGTAATATAATACGTGGTCCAATTTAAAAATTATAGGTCAATATTAAGGTCGGATACAGTGCCGTTAGTTAACATAGAAAAATGTCTTTGAATTTTTAAAGCATTTTAGAACGCTTATTTCCTCATCTTAAGCTTCTCAGAACACTTTATTTCGCATAGGCATACATAGTAAACTTTAGGGTCACTCTGTGTACTCCCTAATTGACCTATAATTATTTCCTGTGGTAGGGTACACTATAACCCTGTAATATAATACGTGGTCCAATTTAAAAATTATAGGTCAATATTAAGGTCCGATACCGTGCCGTTAGTTAACATAGAAAAGTGTCTTCGTATTTTCTTGTTTTAATGCACTATTTAAAACATACATAGTGTACCCCCTAATTGACCTATAATTATTTCCTGTTGTAGGGTACACTATTTCCCTGTAATATAATACCTGGTCTAATTGAAATATTATGGTTCCATATTAAGGTCTGATATCGCGCCATGCGTTAGTTAACCATTGAAAGATGTCTTTGAATTTTTAAAGCATTTTAGAACGCTTATTTCTTCATTTTAAGCTTCTCAGAACACTTTATTTCGCATCTCCATACATAGTAAACTTTAGGGTAACGCTGTGTACCCCCTAATTTACCTATAATTATTTCCTGTGGTAGGGTACACTATTACCCTGTAATATAATAGGTGGTCCAATTTAAAAATTATAGGTCAATATTAAGGTCCGATACCGTGCCGTTAGTTAGCATAGAAAAATGTCTTTGAATTTTTAAAGCATTTTAGAACGCTTATTTCCTCATTTTAAGCTTCTCAGAACACTTTATTTCGCATAGGCATACATAGTAAACTTTAGGGTCACTCTGCGTACCCCCTAATTGACCTATAATTATTTCCTGTGGTAGGGTACACTATAACCCTGTAATATAATACGTGGTCCAATTTAAAAATTATAGGTCAATATTAAGGTCCGATACCGTGCCGTTAGTTAACATAGAAAAGTGTCTTCGTATTTTCTTGTTTTAATGCACTATTTAAAACATACATAGTGTACCCCCTAATTGACCTATAATTATTTCCTGTTGTAGGGTACACTATTTCCCTGTAATATAATACCTGGTCTAATTGAAATATTATGGTTCCATATTAAGGTCTGATATCGCGCCTTGCGTTAGTTAAACATTGAAATATGTCTTTGAATTTTTAAAGCATTTTAGAACGCTTATTTCTTCATTTTAAGCTTCTCAGAACACTCTATTTCGCATAGGCATACATAGTAAACTTTAGGGTCACGCTGTGTACCACCTAATTGACCTATAATTATTTCCTGAGGTAAGGTACACTATTACCCTGTAATATAATACGTGGTACAATTTAAAAATTATAGGTCAATATTAAGGTCCGATACCGGGCCGTTAGTTTACATAGAAAAGTGTCTTCGTATTTCCTTGTTTTAATGCACTATTTAAAATATACATAGTGTACCCCCTAATTGACCTATAATTATTTCCTGTGGCAGGGTACACTATTACCCTGTAATATAATACCTGGTCCAATTTAAATATTATGGGTCAATATTAAGGTCTGATATTGCGCCTAGCGTTAGTTAACCATTGAAAGATGTCTTTGAATTTTTAAAGCATTTTAGAACGCTTATTTCTTCATTTTAAGCTTCTCAGAACACTTTATTTCGCATAGGCATACTTAGTAAACTTTAGGGTCACACTGTGTACCCCCTAATTGACCTATAATTATTTCCTGTGGTAGGGTACACTAGTACCATGTAATATAATACGTGGTCCAATTTAAAAATTATAGGTCAATATTAAGGTCCGATACCGGGCCGTTAGTTAACATAGAAAAGTGCCTTCGTATTTCCTTGTTTTAATGCACTATTTAAAATATACATAGTGTACCCCCTAATTGACCTGTAATTATTTCCTGTGGTAGGGTACACTATTACCCCGTAATATAATACCTATTCCAATTCAAATATTATGGGTCAATATTAAGGTCTGATATTGCGCCTTGCGTTAGTTAACCATTGAAAGATGTCTTTGAATTTTTAAAGCATTTTAGAACGCTAATTTCTTCATTTTAAGCTTCTCAGAGCACTTTATTTCGCATATCCATACATAGTAAACTTTAGGGTCACGCTGTGTACCCCCTAATTGACCTATAATTATTTCCTGTGGTAGGGTACACTATTACCCTGTAATATAATAGGTGGTCCAATTTAAAAATTATAGGTCAATATTAAGGTCCGATACCGTGCCGTTAGTTAGCATAGAAAAATGTCTTTGAATTTTTAAAGCATTTTAGAACGCTTATTTCCTCATTTTAAGCTTCTCAGAACACTTTATTTCGCATAGGCATACATAGTAAACTTTAGGGTCACTCTGCGTACCCCCTAATTGACCTATATGTATTTCCTGTGGTAGGGTACACTATAACCCTGTAATATAATACGTGGTCCAATTTAAAAATTATAGGTCAATATTAAGGTCCGATACCGTGCCGTTAGTTAACATAGAAAAGTGTCTTCGTATTTCCTTGTTTTAATGCACTATTTAAAATATACATAGTGTACCCCCTAATTGACCTATAATTATTTCCTGTGGTAGGGTACACTATTACCCTGTAATATAATACCTGGTCCAATTTAAATATTATGGGTCAATATTAAGGTCTGATATTGCGCCTTGCGTTAGTTAACCATTGAAAGATGTCTTTGAATTTTTAAAGCATTTTAGAACGCTTATTTCTTCATTTTAAGCATCTCAGAACACTCTATTTCGCATAGGCATACATAGTAAAATTTAGGTTCACGCTGTGTACCCCCTAAATGACCTATAATTATTTCCTGTGGTAGGGTACACTATTACCCTGTAATATAATACGTGGTCCAATTTAAAAATTATAGGTCAATATTAAGGTCCGATACCGTGCCGTTAGTTAACATAGAAAAATGTCTTTGAATTTTTAAAGCATTTTAGAACGCTTATTTCCTCATCTTAAGCTTCTCAGAACACTTTATTTCGCATAGGCATACATAGTAAACTCTAGGGTCACTCTGTGTACCCCCTAATTGACCTATAATTATTTCCTGTGGTAGGGTACACTATAACCCTGTAATATAATACGTGGTCCAATTTAAAAATTATAGGTCAATATTAAGGTCCGATACCGTGCCGTTAGTTAACATAGAAAAGTGTCTTCGTATTTTCTTGTTTTAATGCACTATTTAAAACATACATAGTGTACCCCCTAATTGACCTATAATTATTTCCTGTTGTAGGGTACACTATTTCCCTGTAATATAATACCTGGTCTAATTGAAATATTATGGTTCCATATTAAGGTCTGATATCGCGCCTTGCGTTAGTTAACCATTGAAAGATGTCTTTGAATTTTTAAAGCATTTTAGAACGCTTATTTCTTCATTTTAAGCTTCTCAGAACACTCTATTTCGCATAGGCATACATAGTAAACTTTAGGGTCACGCTGTGTACCACCTAATTGACCTATAATTATTTCCTGAGGTAAGGTACACTATTACCCTGTAATATAATACGTGGTACAATTTAAAAATTAAAGGTCAATATTAAGGTCCGATACCGTGCCGTTAGTTAACATAGAAAAGTGTCTTCGTATTTCCTTGTTTTAATGCACTATTTAAAATATACATAGTGTACCCCCTAAATGACCTATAATTATTTAATGTGGTAGGGTACACAATTACCCTGTAATATAATTTTTGGTCCAATTTAAATATTATGGGTCAATATTAAGGTCTGATATTGCGCCTAGCGTTAGTTAACCATTGAAAGATGTCTTTGAATTTTTTAAGCATTTTAGAACGCTTATTTCTTCATTTTAAGCTTCTCAGAACACTCTATTTCGCATAGGCATACATAGTAAAATTTAGGGTCACGCTGTGTACCCCCTAAATGACCTATAATTATTTCCTGTGGTAGGGTACACTATTACCCTGTAATATAATACGTGGTCCAATTTAAAAATTATAGGTCAATATTAAGTTCCGATACCGTGCCGTTAGTTAACATTGAAAAATGTCTTCGTATTTCCTTGTTTTAATGCTCTATTTAAAATATACGTAGTGTACCCCCTAATTGCCCTATAATTATTTCCTGTGGTAGGGTACACTATTACCCTGTAATACAATACCTGGTTCAATTTAAATATTATGGGTCAATATTAAGGTTTGATATTGCGCCTTGCGTTAGTTAACCATTGAAAGATGTCTTTGAATTTTTAAAGCATTTTAGAACGCTTATTTCTTCATTTTAAGCATCTCAGAACACACTATTTCGCATAGGCATACATAGTAAAATTTAGGTTCACGCTGTGTACCCCCTAAATGACCTATAATTATTTCCTGTGGTAGGGTACACTATTACCCTGTAATATAATACGTGGTCCAATTTAAAAATTATAGGTCAATATTAAGGTCCGATACCGTGCCGTTAGTTAACATAGAAAAATGTCTTTGAATTTTTAAAGCATTTTAGAACGCTTATTTCCTCATCTTAAGCTTCTCAGAACACTTTATTTC
The DNA here is from genome assembly GCF_982258835.1 of Parasteatoda tepidariorum. NCBI lineage: Eukaryota > Metazoa > Arthropoda > Arachnida > Araneae > Theridiidae > Parasteatoda > Parasteatoda tepidariorum. The sequence continues at coordinate 1,675,468 of NW_028257370.1, forward strand.
GCATAGGCATACATAGTAAACTTTAGGGTCACTCTGTGTACCCCCTAATTGACCTATAATTATTTCCTGTGGTAGGGTACACTATAACCCTGTAATATATTACGTGGTCCAATTTAAAAATTATAGGTCAATATTAAGGTCCGATACCGTGCCGTTAGTTAACATAGAAAAGTGTCTTCGTATTTTCTTGTTTTAATGCACTATTTAAAACATACATAGTGTACCCCCTAATTGACCTATAATTATTTCCTGTTGTAGGGTACACTATTTCCCTGTAATATAATACCTGGTCTAATTGAAATATTATGGTTCCATATTAAGGTCTGATATCGCGCCTTGCGTTAGTTAACCATTGAAAGATGTCTTTGAATTTTTAAAGCATTTTAGAACGCTTATTTCTTCATTTTAAGCTTCTCAGAACACTCTATTTCGCATAGGCATACATAGTAAACTTTAGGGTCACGCTGTGTACCACCTAATTGACCTATAATTATTTCCTGAGGTAAGGTACACTATTACCCTGTAATATAATACGTGGTACAATTTAAAAATTATAGGTCAATATTAAGGTCCGATACCGTGGCGTTAGTTAACATAGAAAAGTGTCTTCGTATTTCCTTGTTTTAATGCACTATTTAAAATATACATAGTGTACCCCCTAAATGACCTATAATTATTTAATGTGGTAGGGTACACAATTACCCTGTAATATAATACCTGGTCCAATTTAAATATTATGGGTCAATATTAAGGTCTGATATTGCGCCTAGCGTTAGTTAACCATTGAGAGATGTCTTTGAATTTTTAAAGCATTTTAGAACGCTTATTTCTTCATTTTAAGCTTCTCAGAACACTCTATTTCGCATAGGCATACATAGTAAAATTTAGGGTCACGCTGTGTACCCCCTAAATGACCTATAATTATTTCCTGTGGTAGGGTACACTATTACCCTGTAATATAATACGTGGTCCAATTTAAAAATTATAGGTCAATATTAAGTTCCGATACCGTGCCGTTAGTTAACATTGAAAAATGTCTTCGTATTTCCTTGTTTTAATGCACTATTTAAAATATACATAGTGTACCCCCTAATTGCCCTATAATTATTTCCTGTGGTAGTGTACACAATTACCCTGTAATACAATACCTGGTTCAATTTAAATATTATGGGTCAATATTAAGGTTTGATATTGCGCCTTGCGTTAGTTAACCATTGAAAGATGTCTTTGAATTTTTAAAGCATTTTAGAACGCTTATTTCTTCATTTTAAGCTTCTCAGAACACTTTATTTTGCATATCCATACATAGTAAACTTTAGGGTCACGCTGTGTACCCCTTAATTGACCTATAATTATTTCCTGTGGTAGGGTACACTATTACCCTGTAATATAATAGGTGGTCCAATTTAAAAATTATAGGTCAATATTAAGGTCCGATACCGTGCCGTTAGTTAGCATAGAAAAATGTCTTTGAATTTTTAAAGCATTTTAGAACGCTTATTTCCTCATTTTAAGCTTCTCAGAACACTTTATTTCGCATAGGCATACATAGTAAACTTTAGGGTCACTCTGCGTACCCCCTAATTGACCTATAATTATTTCCTGAGGTAAGGTACACTATTACCCTGTAATATAATACGTGGTACAATTTAAAAATTATAGGTCAATATTAAGGTCCGATACCGTGGCGTTAGTTAACATAGAAAAGTGTCTTCGTATTTCCTTGTTTTAATGCACTATTTAAAATATACATAGTGTACCCCCTAAATGACCTATAATTATTTAATGTGGTAGGGTACACAATTACCCTGTAATATAATACCTGGTCCAATTTAAATATTATGGGTCAATATTAAGGTCTGATATTGCGCCTAGCGTTAGTTAACCATTGAAAGATGTCTTTGAATTTTTAAAGCATTTTAGAACGCTTATTTCTTCATTTTAAGCTTCTCAGAACACTCTATTTCGCATAGGCATACATAGTAAAATTTAGGGTCTCGCTGTGTACCACCTAAATGACCTATAATTATTTCCTGTGGTAGGGTACACTATTACCCTGTAATATAATACGTGGTCCAATTTAAAAATTATAGGTCAATATTAAGTTCCGATACCGTGCCGTTAGTTAACATTGAAAAATGTCTTCGTATTTCCTTGTTTTAATGCACTATTTAAAATATACATAGTGTACCCCCTAATTGACCTATAATTATTTCCTGTGGTAGGGTACACTATTACCCTGTAATACAATACCTGGTTCAATTTAAATATTATGGGTCAATATTAAGGTTTGATATTGCGCCTTGCGTTAGTTAACCATTGAAAGATGTCTTTGAATTTTTAAAGCATTTTAGAACGCTTATTTCCTCATTTTAAGCGTCTCAGAACACTTTATTTCGCATAGGCATACATAGTAAACTTTAGGGTCACTCTGCGTACCCCCTAATTGACCTATAATTATTTCCTGTGGTAGGGTACACTATAACCCTGTAATATAATAGGTGGTCCAATTTAAAAATTATAGGTCAATATTAAGGTCCGATACCGTGCCGTTAGTTAACATAGAAAAGTGTCTTCGTATTTTCTTGTTTTAATGCACTATTTAAAACATACATAGTGTACCCCCTAATTGACCTATAATTATTTCCTGTTGTAGGGTACACTATTTCCCTGTAATATAATACCTGGTCTAATTAAAATATTATGGTTCCATATTAAGGTCTGATATCGCGCCTTGCGTTAGTTAACCATTGAAAGATGTCTTTGAATTTTTAAAGCATTTTAGAACGCTTATTTCTTCATTTTAAGCTTCTCAGAACACTCTATTTCGCATAGGCATACATAGTAAACTTTAGGGTCACGCTGTGTACCACCTAATTGACCTATAATTATTTCCTGAGGTAAGGTACACTATTACCCTGTAATATAATACGTGGTACAATTTAAAAATTATAGGTCAATATTAAGGTCCGATACCGTGCCGTTAGTTAACATAGAAAAGTGTCTTCGTATTTCCTTGTTTTAATGCACTATTTAAAATATACATAGTGTACCCCCTAAATGACCTATAATTATTTAATGTGGTAGGGTACACAATTACCCTGTAATATAATACCTGGTCCAATTTAAATATTATGGGTCAATATTAAGGTCTGATATTGCGCCTAGCGTTAGTTAACCATTGAAAGATGTCTTTGAATTTTTGAAGCATTTTAGAACGCTTATTTCTTCATTTTAAGCTTCTCAGAACACTCTATTTCGCAGAGGCATACATAGAGAACTTTAGGGTCACGCTGTGTAAACCCTAATTGACCTATAATTATTTCTTGTGGAAGGGTACACTATTACCCTATAATATAATACGTGGTCCAATTTAAAAATTATAGGTCAATATTAAGGTCCGATACCGGGCCGTTAGTTTACATAGAAAAGTGTCTTCGTATTTCCTTGTTTTAATGCACTATTTAAAATATACATAGTGTACCCCCTAATTGACCTATAATTATTTCCTGTGGCAGGGTACACTATTACCCTGTAATATAATACCTGGTCCAATTTAAATATTATGGGTCAATATTAAGGTCTGATATTGCGCCTTGCGTTAGTTAACCATTGAAAGATGTCTTTGAATTTTTAAAGCATTTTAGAACGCTTATTTCTTCATTTTAAGCATCTCAGAACACTCTATTTCGCATAGGCATACATAGTAAAATTTAGGTTCACGCTGTGTACCCCCTAAATGACCTATAATTATTTCCTGTGGTAGGGTACACTATTACCCTGTAATATAATACGTGGTCCAATTTAAAAATTATAGGTCAATATTAAGGTCCGATACCGTGCCGTTAGTTAACATAGAAAAATGTCTTTGAATTTTTAAAGCATTTTAGAACGCTTATTTCCTCATCTTAAGCTTCTCAGAACACTTTATTTCGCATAGGCATACATAGTAAACTTTAGGGTCACTCTGTGTACCCCCTAATTGACCTATAATTATTTCCTGTGGTAGGGTACACTATAACCCTGTAATATATTACGTGGTCCAATTTAAAAATTATAGGTCAATATTAAGGTCCGATACCGTGCCGTTAGTTAACATAGAAAAGTGTCTTCGTATTTTCTTGTTTTAATGCACTATTTAAAACATACATAGTGTACCCCCTAATTGTCCTATAATTATTTCCTGTTGTAGGGTACACTATTTCCCTGTAATATAATACCTGGTCTAATTGAAATATTATGGTTCCATATTAAGGTCTGATATCGCGCCTTGCGTTAGTTAACCATTGAAAGATGTCTTTGAATTTTTAAAGCATTTTAGAACGCTTATTTCTTCATTTTAAGCTTCTCAGAACACTCTATTTCGCATAGGCATACATAGTAAACTTTAGGGTCACGCTGTGTACCACCTAATTGACCTATAATTATTTCCTGAGGTAAGGTACACTATTACCCTGTAATATAATACGTGGTACAATTTAAAAATTATAGGTCAATATTAAGGTCCGATACCGTGGCGTTAGTTAACATAGAAAAGTGTCTTCGTATTTCCTTGTTTTAATGCACTATTTAAAATATACATAGTGTACCCCCTAAATGACCTATAATTATTTAATGTGGTAGGGTACACAATTACCCTGTAATATAATACCTGGTCCAATTTAAATATTATGGGTCAATATTAAGGTCTGATATTGCGCCTAGCGTTAGTTAACCATTGAGAGATGTCTTTGAATTTTTAAAGCATTTTAGAACGCTTATTTCTTCATTTTAAGCTTCTCAGAACACTCTATTTCGCATAGGCATACATAGTAAAATTTAGGGTCACGCTGTGTACCCCCTAAATGACCTATAATTATTTCCTGTGGTAGGGTACACTATTACCCTGTAATATAATACGTGGTCCAATTTAAAAATTATAGGTCAATATTAAGTTCCGATACCGTGCCGTTAGTTAACATTGAAAAATGTCTTCGTATTTCCTTGTTTTAATGCACTATTTAAAATATACATAGTGTACCCCCTAATTGCCCTATAATTATTTCCTGTGGTAGTGTACACAATTACCCTGTAATACAATACCTGGTTCAATTTAAATATTATGGGTCAATATTAAGGTTTGATATTGCGCCTTGCGTTAGTTAACCATTGAAAGATGTCTTTGAATTTTTAAAGCATTTTAGAACGCTTATTTCTTCATTTTAAGCTTCTCAGAACACTTTATTTTGCATATCCATACATAGTAAACTTTAGGGTCACGCTGTGTACCCCCTAATTGACCTATAATTATTTCCTGTGGTAGGGTACACTATTACCCTGTAATATAATAGGTGGTCCAATTTAAAAATTATAGGTCAATATTAAGGTCCGATACCGTGCCGTTAGTTAGCATAGAAAAATGTCTTTGAATTTTTAAAGCATTTTAGAACGCTTATTTCCTCATTTTAAGCTTCTCAGAACACTTTATTTCGCATAGGCATACATAGTAAACTTTAGGGTCACTCTGCGTACCCCCTAATTGACCTATAATTATTTCCTGAGGTAAGGTACACTATTACCCTGTAATATAATACGTGGTACAATTTAAAAATTATAGGTCAATATTAAGGTCCGATACCGTGGCGTTAGTTAACATAGAAAAGTGTCTTCGTATTTCCTTGTTTTAATGCACTATTTAAAATATACATAGTGTACCCCCTAAATGACCTATAATTATTTAATGTGGTAGGGTACACAATTACCCTGTAATATAATACCTGGTCCAATTTAAATATTATGGGTCAATATTAAGGTCTGATATTGCGCCTAGCGTTAGTTAACCATTGAAAGATGTCTTTGAATTTTTAAAGCATTTTAGAACGCTTATTTCTTCATTTTAAGCTTCTCAGAACACTCTATTTCGCATAGGCATACATAGTAAAATTTAGGGTCTCGCTGTGTACCACCTAAATGACCTATAATTATTTCCTGTGGTAGGGTACACTATTACCCTGTAATATAATACGTGGTCCAATTTAAAAATTATAGGTCAATATTAAGTTCCGATACCGTGCCGTTAGTTAACATTGAAAAATGTCTTCGTATTTCCTTGTTTTAATGCACTATTTAAAATATACATAGTGTACCCCCTAATTGACCTATAATTATTTCCTGTGGTAGGGTACACTATTACCCTGTAATACAATACCTGGTTCAATTTAAATATTATGGGTCAATATTAAGGTTTGATATTGCGCCTTGCGTTAGTTAACCATTGAAAGATGTCTTTGAATTTTTAAAGCATTTTAGAACGCTTATTTCTTCATTTTAAGCTTCTCAGAACACTTTATTTCGCATATCCATACATAGTAAACTTTAGGGTCACGCTGTGTACCCCCTAATTGACCTATAATTATTTCCTGTGGTAGGGTACACTATTACCCTGTAATATAAAAGGTGGTCCAATTTAAAAATTATAGGTCAATATTAAGGTCCGATACCGTGCCGTTAGTTAGCATAGAAAAATGTCTTTGAATTTTTAAAGCATTTTAGAACGCTTATTTCCTCATTTTAAGCGTCTCAGAACACTTTATTTCGCATAGGCATACATAGTAAACTTTAGGGTCACTCTGCGTACCCCCTAATTGACCTATAATTATTTCCTGTGGTAGGGTACACTATAACCCTGTAATATAATAGGTGGTCCAATTTAAAAATTATAGGTCAATATTAAGGTCCGATACCGTGCCGTTAGTTAACATAGAAAAGTGTCTTCGTATTTTCTTGTTTTAATGCACTATTTAAAACATACATAGTGTACCCCCTAATTGACCTATAATTATTTCCTGTTGTAGGGTACACTATTTCCCTGTAATATAATACCTGGTTTAATTGAAATATTATGGTTCCATATTAAGGTCTGATATCGCGCCTTGCGTTAGTTAACCATTGAAAGATGTCTTTGAATTTTTAAAGCATTTTAGAACGCTTATTTCTTCATTTTAAGCTTCTCAGAACACTCTATTTCGCATAGGCATACATAGTAAACTTTAGGGTCACGCTGTGTACCACCTAATTGACCTATAATTATTTCCTGAGGTAAGGTACACTATTACCCTGTAATATAATACGTGGTACAATTTAAAAATTATAGGTCAATATTAAGGTCCGATACCGTGCCGTTAGTTAACATAGAAAAGTGTCTTCGTATTTCCTTGTTTTAATGCACTATTTAAAATATACATAGTGTACCCCCTAAATGACCTATAATTATTTAATGTGGTAGGGTACACAATTACCCTGTAATATAATACCTGGTCCAATTTAAATATTATGGGTCAATATTAAGGTCTGATATTGCGCCTAGCGTTAGTTAACCATTGAAAGATGTCTTTGAATTTTTGAAGCATTTTAGAACGCTTATTTCTTCATTTTAAGCTTCTCAGAACACTCTATTTCGCAGAGGCATACATAGAGAACTTTAGGGTCACGCTGTGTAAACCCTAATTGACCTATAATTATTTCTTGTGGAAGGGTACACTATTACCCTATAATATAATACGTGGTCCAATTTAAAAATTATAGGTCAATATTAAGGTCCGATACCGGGCCGTTAGTTTACATAGAAAAGTGTCTTCGTATTTCCTTGTTTTAATGCACTATTTAAAATATACATAGTGTACCCCCTAATTGACCTATAATTATTTCCTGTGGCAGGGTACACTATTACCCTGTAATATAATACCTGGTCCAATTTAAATATTATGGGTCAATATTAAGGTCTGATATTGCGCCTTGCGTTAGTTAACCATTGAAAGATGTCTTTGAATTTTTAAAGCATTTTAGAACGCTTATTTCTTCATTTTAAGCATCTCAGAACACTGTATTTCGCATAGGCATACATAGTAAAATTTAGGTTCACGCTGTGTACCCCCTAAATGACCTATAATTATTTCCTGTGGTAGGGTACACTATTACCCTGTAATATAATACGTGGTCCAATTTAAAAATTATAGGTCAATATTAAGGTCCGATACCGTGCCGTTAGTTAACATAGAAAAATGTCTTTGAATTTTTAAAGCATTTTAGAACGCTTATTTCCTCATCTTAAGCTTCTCAGAACACTTTATTTCGCATAGGCATACATAGTAAACTCTAGGGTCACTCTGTGTACCCCCTAATTGACCTATAATTATTTCCTGTGGTAGGGTACACTATAACCCTGTAATATAATACGTGGTCCAATTTAAAAATTATAGGTCAATATTAAGGTCCGATACCGTGCCGTTAGTTAACATAGAAATGTGTCTTCGTATTTTCTTGTTTTAATGCACTATTTAAAACATACATAGTGTACCCCCTAATTGACCTATAATTATTTCCTGTTGTAGGGTACACTATTTCCCTGTAATATAATACCTGGTCTAATTGAAATATTATGGTTCCATATTAAGGTCTGATATCGCGCCTTGCGTTAGTTAACCATTGAAAGATGTCTTTGAATTTTTAAAGCATTTTAGAACGCTTATTTCTTCATTTTAAGCTTCTCAGAACACTCTATTTCGCATAGGCATACATAGTAAACTTTAGGGTCACGCTGTGTACCACCTAATTGACCTATAATTATTTCCTGAGGTAAGGTACACTATTACCCTGTAATATAATACGTGGTACAATTTAAAAATTAAAGGTCAATATTAAGGTCCGATACCGTGCCGTTAGTTAACATAGAAAAGTGTCTTCGTATTTCCTTGTTTTAATGCACTATTTAAAATATACATAGTGTACCCCCTAAATGACCTATAATTATTTAATGTGGTAGGGTACACAATTACCCTGTAATATAATTTTTGGTCCAATTTAAATATTATGGGTCAATATTAAGGTCTGATATTGCGCCTAGCGTTAGTTAACCATTGAAAGATGTCTTTGAATTTTTTAAGCATTTTAGAACGCTTATTTCTTCATTTTAAGCTTCTCAGAACACTCTATTTCGCATAGGCATACATAGTAAAATTTAGGGTCACGCTGTGTACCCCCTAAATGACCTATAATTATTTCCTGTGGTAGGGTACACTATTACCCTGTAATATAATACGTGGTCCAATTTAAAAATTATAGGTCAATATTAAGTTCCGATACCGTGCCGTTAGTTAACATTGAAAAATGTCTTCGTATTTCCTTGTTTTAATGCTCTATTTAAAATATACATAGTGTACCCCCTAATTGCCCTATAATTATTTCCTGTGGTAGGGTACACTATTACCCTGTAATACAATACCTGGTTCAATTTAAATATTATGGGTCAATATTAAGGTTTGATATTGCGCCTTGCGTTAGTTAACCATTGAAAGATGTCTTTGAATTTTTAAAGCATTTTAGAACGCTTATTTCTTCATTTTAAGCATCTCAGAACACTCTATTTCGCATAGGCATACATAGTAAAATTTAGGTTCACGCTGTGTACCCCCTAAATGACCTATAATTATTTCCTGTGGTAGGGTACACTATTACCCTGTAATATAATACGTGGTCCAATTTAAAAATTATAGGTCAATATTAAGGTCCGATACCGTGCCGTTAGTTAACATAGAAAAATGTCTTTGAATTTTTAAAGCATTTTAGAACGCTTATTTCCTCATCTTAAGCTTCTCAGAACACTTTATTTCGCATAGGCATACATAGTAAACTTTAGGGTCACTCTGTGTACCCCCTAATTGACCTATAATTATTTCCTGTGGTAGGGTACACTATAACCCTGTAATATATTACGTGGTCCAATTTAAAAATTATAGGTCAATATTAAGGTCCGATACCGTGCCGTTAGTTAACATAGAAAAGTGTCTTCGTATTTTCTTGTTTTAATGCACTATTTAAAACATACATAGTGTACCCCCTAATTGACCTATAATTATTTCCTGTTGTAGGGTACACTATTTCCCTGTAATATAATACCTGGTCTAATTGAAATATTATGGTTCCATATTAAGGTCTGATATCGCGCCTTGCGTTAGTTAACCATTGAAAGATGTCTTTGAATTTTTAAAGCATTTTAGAACGCTTATTTCTTCATTTTAAGCTTCTCAGAACACTCTATTTCGCATAGGCATACATAGTAAACTTTAGGGTCACGCTGTGTACCACCTAATTGACCTATAATTATTTCCTGAGGTAAGGTACACTATTACCCTGTAATATAATACGTGGTACAATTTAAAAATTATAGGTCAATATTAAGGTCCGATACCGTGGCGTTAGTTAACATAGAAAAGTGTCTTCGTATTTCCTTGTTTTAATGCACTATTTAAAATATACATAGTGTACCCCCTAAATGACCTATAATTATTTAATGTGGTAGGGTACACAATTACCCTGTAATATAATACCTGGTCCAATTTAAATATTATGGGTCAATATTAAGGTCTGATATTGCGCCTAGCGTTAGTTAACCATTGAAAGATGTCTTTGAATTTTTAAAGCATTTTAGAACGCTTATTTCTTCATTTTAAGCTTCTCAGAACACTCTATTTCGCATAGGCATACATAGTAAAATTTAGGGTCACGCTGTGTACCCCCTAAATGACCTATAATTATTTCCTGTGGTAGGGTACACTATTACCCTGTAATATAATACGTGGTCCAATTTAAAAATTATAGGTCAATATTAAGTTCCGATACCGTGCCGTTAGTTAACATTGAAAAATGTCTTCGTATTTCCTTGTTTTAATGCACTATTTAAAATATACATAGTGTACCCCCTAATTGCCCTATAATTATTTCCTGTGGTAGTGTACACTATTACCCTGTAATACAATACCTGGTTCAATTTAAATATTATGGGTCAATATTAAGGTTTGATATTGCGCCTTGCGTTAGTTAACCATTGAAAGATGTCTTTGAATTTTTAAAGCATTTTAGAACGCTTATTTCTTCATTTTAAGCTTCTCAGAACACTTTATTTTGCATATCCATACATAGTAAACTTTAGGGTCACGCTGTGTACCCCCTAATTGACCTATAATTATTTCCTGTGGTAGGGTACACTATTACCCTGTAATATAATAGGTGGTCCAATTTAAAAATTATAGGTCAATATTAAGGTCCGATACCGTGCCGTTAGTTAGCATAGAAAAATGTCTTTGAATTTTTAAAGCATTTTAGAACGCTTATTTCCTCATTTTAAGCTTCTCAGAACACTTTATTTCGCATAGGCATACATAGTAAACTTTAGGGTCACTCTGCGTACCCCCTAATTGACCTATAATTATTTCCTGAGGTAAGGTACACTATTACCCTGTAATATAATACGTGGTACAATTTAAAAATTATAGGTCAATATTAAGGTCCGATACCGTGGCGTTAGTTAACATAGAAAAGTGTCTTCGTATTTCCTTGTTTTAATGCACTATTTAAAATATACATAGTGTACCCCCTAAATGACCTATAATTATTTAATGTGGTAGGGTACACAATTACCCTGTAATATAATACCTGGTCCAATTTAAATATTATGGGTCAATATTAAGGTCTGATATTGCGCCTAGCGTTAGTTAACCATTGAAAGATGTCTTTGAATTTTTAAAGCATTTTAGAACGCTTATTTCTTCATTTTAAGCTTCTCAGAACACTCTATTTCGCATAGGCATACATAGTAAAATTTAGGGTCTCGCTGTGTACCACCTAAATGACCTATAATTATTTCCTGTGGTAGGGTACACTATTACCCTGTAATATAATACGTGGTCCAATTTAAAAATTATAGGTCAATATTAAGTTCCGATACCGTGCCGTTAGTTAACATTGAAAAATGTCTTCGTATTTCCTTGTTTTAATGCACTATTTAAAATATACATAGTGTACCCCCTAATTGACCTATAATTATTTCCTGTGGTAGGGTACACTATTACCCTGTAATACAATACCTGGTTCAATTTAAATATTATGGGTCAATATTAAGGTTTGATATTGCGCCTTGCGTTAGTTAACCATTGAAAGATGTCTTTGAATTTTTAAAGCATTTTAGAACGCTTATTTCTTCATTTTAAGCTTCTCAGAACACTTTATTTCGCATATCCATACATAGTAAACTTTAGGGTCACGCTGTGTACCCCCTAATTGACCTATAATTATTTCCTGTGGTAGGGTACACTATTACCCTGTAATATAAAAGGTGGTCCAATTTAAAAATTATAGGTCAATATTAAGGTCCGATACCGTGCCGTTAGTTAGCATAGAAAAATGTCTTTGAATTTTTAAAGCATTTTAGAACGCTTATTTCCTCATTTTAAGCGTCTCAGAACACTTTATTTCGCATAGGCATACATAGTAAACTTTAGGGTCACTCTGCGTACCCCCTAATTGACCTATAATTATTTCCTGTGGTAGGGTACACTATAACCCTGTAATATAATAGGTGGTCCAATTTAAAAATTATAGGTCAATATTAACGTCCGATACCGTGCCGTTAGTTAACATAGAAAAGTGTCTTCGTATTTTCTTGTTTTAATGCACTATTTAAAACATACATAGTGTACCCCCTAATTGACCTATAATTATTTCCTGTTGTAGGGTACACTATTTCCCTGTAATATAATACCTGGTCTAATTGAAATATTATGGTTCCATATTAAGGTCTGATATCGCGCCTTGCGTTAGTTAACCATTGAAAGATGTCTTTGAATTTTTAAAGCATTTTAGAACGCTTATTTCTTCATTTTAAGCTTCTCAGAACACTCTATTTCGCATAGGCATACATAGTAAACTTTAGGGTCACGCTGTGTACCACCTAATTGACCTATAATTATTTCCTGAGGTAAGGTACACTATTACCCTGTAATATAATACGTGGTACAATTTAAAAATTATAGGTCAATATTAAGGTCCGATACCGTGCCGTTAGTTAACATAGAAAAGTGTCTTCGTATTTCCTTGTTTTAATGCACTATTTAAAATATACATAGTGTACCCCCTAAATGACCTATAATTATTTAATGTGGTAGGGTACACAATTACCCTGTAATATAATACCTGGTCCAATTTAAATATTATGGGTCAATATTAAGGTCTGATATTGCGCCTAGCGTTAGTTAACCATTGAAAGATGTCTTTGAATTTTTGAAGCATTTTAGAACGCTTATTTCTTCATTTTAAGCTTCTCAGAACACTCTATTTCGCAGAGGCATACATAGAGAACTTTAGGGTCACGCTGTGTAAACCCTAATTGACCTATAATTATTTCTTGTGGAAGGGTACACTATTACCCTATAATATAATACGTGGTCCAATTTAAAAATTATAGGTCAATATTAAGGTCCGATACCGGGCCGTTAGTTTACATAGAAAAGTGTCTTCGTATTTCCTTGTTTTAATGCACTATTTAAAATATACATAGTGTACCCCCTAATTGACCTATAATTATTTCCTGTGGCAGGGTACACTATTACCCTGTAATATAATACCTGGTCCAATTTAAATATTATGGGTCAATATTAAGGTCTGATATTGCGCCTAGCGTTAGTTAACCATTGAAAGATGTCTTTGAATTTTTAAAGCATTTTAGAACGCTTATTTCTTCATTTTAAGCTTCTCAGAACACTTTATTTCGCATAGGCATACTTAGTAAACTTTAGGGTCACACTGTGTACCCCCTAATTGACCTATAATTATTTCCTGTGGTAGGGTACACTATTACCATGTAATATAATACGTGGTCCAATTTAAAAATTATAGGTCAATATTAAGGTCCGATACCGGGCCGTTAGTTAACATAGAAAAGTGTCTTCGTATTTCCTTGTTTTAATGCACTATTTAAAATATACATAGTGTACCCCCTAATTGACCTGTAATTATTTCCTGTGGTAGGGTACACTATTACCCCGTAATATAATACCTGGTCCAATTCAAATATTATGGGTCAATATTAAGGTCTGATATTGCGCCTTGCGTTAGTTAACCATTGAAAGATGTCTTTGAATTTTTAAAGCATTTTAGAACGCTAATTTCTTCATTTTAAGCTTCTCAGAACACTCTATATCGCATAGGCATACATAGTAAACTTTAGGGTCACGCTGTGTACCCTCTAATTGACCTATAATTATTTCCTGTGGTAGGGTACACTATTACCCTATAATATAATACGTGGTCCAATTTAAAAATTATAGGTCAATATTAAGGTCCGATACCGTGCCGTTAGTTAACATAGAAAAGTGTCTTTGAATTTTTAAAGCATTTTAGAACGCTTATTTCCTCATTTTAAGCTTCTCAGAACACTTTATTTCGCATAGGCATACATAGTAAACTTTAGGGTCACACTGTGTACCCCCTAATTGACCTATAATTATTTCCTGTGGTAGGGTACACTATTACCATGTAATATAATACGTGGTCCAATTTAAAAATTATAGGTCAATATTAAGGTCCAATACCGTGCCGTAAGTTAACATAGAAAAGTGTCTTCGTATTTCCTTGTTTTAATGCACTATTTAAAATATACATAGTGTACCCCCTAATTGACCTATAATTATTTCCTGTGGTAGGGTGCACTATTACCCTGTAATATAATACCTGGTCCAATTCAAATATTATGGGTCAATATTAAGGTCTGATATTGCGCCTTGCGTTAGTTAACCATTGAAAGATGTCTTTGAATTTTTAAAGCATTTTAGAACGCTTATTTCTTCATTTTAAGCATCTCAGAACACTCTATTTCGCATAGGCATACATAGTAAAATTTAGGGTCACGCTGTGTACCCCCTAAATGACCTATAATTATTTCCTGTGGTAGGGTACACTATTACCCTGTAATATAATATGTGGTCCAATTTAAAAATTATAGGTCAATATTAAGGTCCGATACCGTGCCGTTAGTTAACATAGAAAAATGTCTTTGAATTTTTAAAGCATTTTAGAACGCTTATTTCCTCATTTTAAGCTTCTCAGAACACTTTATTTCGCATAGGCATACATAGTAAACTTTAGGGTCACTCTGTGTACCCCCTAATCGACCTATAATTATTTCCTGTGGTAGGGTACACTATAACCCTGTAATATAATACGTGGTCCAATTTAAAAATTATAGGTCAATATTAAGATCCGATACCGTGCCGTTAGTTAACATAGAAAAATGTCTTTGAATTTTTAAAGCATTTTAGAACGCTTATTTCCTCATTTTAAGCTTCTCAGAACACTTTATTTCGCATAGGCATACATAGTAAACTTTAGGGTCACTCTGTGTACCCCCTAATTGACCTATAATTATTTCCTGTGGTAGGGTACACTATTACCCTGTAATATAATACGTGGTCCAATTTAAAAATTATAGGTCAATATTAAGGTCCGATACCGTGCCGTTAGTTAACATAGAAAAATGTCTTTGAATTTTTAAAGCATTTTAGAACGCTTATTTCCTCATTTTAAGCTTCTCAGAACACTTTATTTCGCATAGGCATACATAGTAAACTTTAGGGTCACTCTGTGTACCCCCTAATTTACCTATAATTATTTCCTGTGGTAGGGTACACTATAACCCTGTAATATAATACGTGGTCCAATTTGAAATCTATAGGTCAATATTAAGGTCCGATACCGTGCCGTTAGTTAACATAGAAAAGTGTCTTCGTATTTCCTTGTTTTAATGCACTATTTAAAATATACATAGTGTACCCCCTAATTGACCTATAATTATTTCCTGTGGTAGGGTACACTATTACCCTGTAATATAATACCTGGTCCAATTTAAATATTATGGGTCAATATTAAGGTCTCATATTGCGCCTTGCGTTAGTTAACCATTGAAAGATGTCTTTGAATTTTTAAAGCATTTTAGAACGCTTATTTCTTCATTTTAAGCTTCTCAGAACACTCTATTTCGCATAGGCATACATAGTAAAATTTAGGGTCACGCTGTGTACCCCCTAAATGACCTATAATTATTTCCTGTGGTAGGGTACACTATTACCCTGTAATATAATACGTGGTCCAATTTAAAAATTATAGGTCAATATTAAGTTCCGATACCGTGCCGTTAGTTAACATTGAAAAATGTCTTCGTATTTCCTTGTTTTAATGCACTATTTAAAATATACATAGTGTACCCCCTAATTGACCTATAATTATTTCCTGTGGTAGGGTACACTATTACCCTGTAATACAATACCTGGTTCAATTTAAATATTATGGGTCAATATTAAGGTTTGATATTGCGCCTTGCGTTAGTTAACCATTGAAAGATGTCTTTGAATTTTTAAAGCATTTTAGAACGCTTATTTCTTCATTTTAAGCTTCTCAGAACACTTTATTTCGCATATCCATACATAGTAAACTTTAGGGTCACGCTGTGTACCCCCTAATTGACCTATAATTATTTCCTGTGGTAGGGTACACTATTACCCTGTAATATAATAGGTGGTCCAATTTAAAAATTATAGGTCAATATTAAGGTCCGATACCGTGCCGTTAGTTAGCATAGAAAAATGTCTTTGAATTTTTAAAGCATTTTAGAACGCTTATTTCCTCATTTTAAGCTTCTCAGAACACTTTATTTCGCATAGGCATACATAGTAAACTTTAGGGTCACTCTGCGTACCCCCTAATTGACCTATAATTATTTCCTGTGGTAGGGTACACTATAACCCTGTAATATAATACGTGGTCCAATTTAAAAATTATAGGTCAATATTAAGGTCCGATACCGTGCCGTTAGTTAACATAGAAAAGTGTCTTCGTATTTCCTTGTTTTAATGCACTATTTAAAATATACATAGTGTACCCCCTAATTGACCTATAATTATTTCCTGTGGTAGGGTACACTATTACCCTGTAATACAATACCTGGTTCAATTTAAATATTATGGGTCAATATTAAGGTTTGATATTGCGCCTTGCGTTAGTTAACCATTGAAAGATGTCTTTGAATTTTTAAAGCATTTTAGAACGCTTATTTCTTCATTTTAAGCTTCTCAGAACACTTTATTTCGCATATCCATACATAGTAAACTTTAGGGTCACGCTGTGTACCCCCTAATTGACCTATAATTATTTCCTGTGGTAGGGTACACTATTACCCTGTAATATAATAGGTGGTCCAATTTAAAAATTATAGGTCAATATTAAGGTCCGATACCGTGCCGTTAGTTAGCATAGAAAAATGTCTTTGAATTTTTAAAGCATTTTAGAACGCTTATTTCCTCATTTTAAGCTTCTCAGAACACTTTATTTCGCATAGGCATACATAGTAAACTTTAGGGTCACTCTGCGTACCCCCTAATTGACCTATAATTATTTCCTGTGGTAGGGTACACTATAACCCTGTAATATAATACGTGGTCCAATTTAAAAATTATAGGTCAATATTAAGATCCGATACCGTGCCGTTAGTTAACATAGAAAAATGTCTTTGAATTTTTAAAGCATTTTAGAACGCTTATTTCCTCATTTTAAGCTTCTCAGAACACTTTATTTCGCATAGGCATACATAGTAAACTTTAGGGTCACTCTGTGTACCCCCTAATTGACCTATAATTATTTCCTGTGGTAGGGTACACTATTACCCTGTAATATAATACGTGGTCCAATTTAAAAATTATAGGTCAATATTAAGGTCCGATACCGTGCCGTTAGTTAACATAGAAAAATGTCTTTGAATTTTTAAAGCATTTTAGAACGCTTATTTCCTCATTTTAAGCTTCTCAGAACACTTTATTTCGCATAGGCATACATAGTAAACTTTAGGGTCACTCTGTGTACCCCCTAATTTACCTATAATTATTTCCTGTGGTAGGGTACACTATAACCCTGTAATATAATACGTGGTCCAATTTGAAATCTATAGGTCAATATTAAGGTCCGATACCGTGCCGTTAGTTAACATAGAAAAGTGTCTTCGTATTTCCTTGTTTTAATGCACTATTTAAAATATACATAGTGTACCCCCTAATTGACCTATAATTATTTCCTGTGGTAGGGTACACTATTACCCTGTAATATAATACCTGGTCCAATTTAAATATTATGGGTCAATATTAAGGTCTCATATTGCGCCTTGCGTTAGTTAACCATTGAAAGATGTCTTTGAATTTTTAAAGCATTTTAGAACGCTTATTTCTTCATTTTAAGCTTCTCAGAACACTCTATTTCGCATAGGCATACATAGTAAAATTTAGGGTCACGCTGTGTACCCCCTAAATGACCTATAATTATTTCCTGTGGTAGGGTACACTATTACCCTGTAATATAATACGTGGTCCAATTTAAAAATTATAGGTCAATATTAAGTTCCGATACCGTGCCGTTAGTTAACATTGAAAAATGTCTTCGTATTTCCTTGTTTTAATGCACTATTTAAAATATACATAGTGTACCCCCTAATTGACCTATAATTATTTCCTGTGGTAGGGTACACTATTACCCTGTAATACAATACCTGGTTCAATTTAAATATTATGGGTCAATATTAAGGTTTGATATTGCGCCTTGCGTTAGTTAACCATTGAAAGATGTCTTTGAATTTTTAAAGCATTTTAGAACGCTTATTTCTTCATTTTAAGCTTCTCAGAACACTTTATTTCGCATATCCATACATAGTAAACTTTAGGGTCACGCTGTGTACCCCCTAATTGACCTATAATTATTTCCTGTGGTAGGGTACACTATTACCCTGTAATATAATAGGTGGTCCAATTTAAAAATTATAGGTCAATATTAAGGTCCGATACCGTGCCGTTAGTTAGCATAGAAAAATGTCTTTGAATTTTTAAAGCATTTTAGAACGCTTATTTCCTCATTTTAAGCTTCTCAGAACACTTTATTTCGCATAGGCATACATAGTAAACTTTAGGGTCACTCTGCGTACCCCCTAATTGACCTATAATTATTTCCTGTGGTAGGGTACACTATAACCCTGTAATATAATACGTGGTCCAATTTAAAAATTATAGGTCAATATTAAGGTCCGATACCGTGCCGTTAGTTAACATAGAAAAGTGTCTTCGTATTTCCTTGTTTTAATGCACTATTTAAAATATACATAGTGTACCCCCTAATTGACCTATAATTATTTCCTGTGGTAGGGTACACTATTACCCTGTAATACAATACCTGGTTCAATTTAAATATTATGGGTCAATATTAAGGTTTGATATTGCGCCTTGCGTTAGTTAACCATTGAAAGATGTCTTTGAATTTTTAAAGCATTTTAGAACGCTTATTTCTTCATTTTAAGCTTCTCAGAACACTTTATTTCGCATATCCATACATAGTAAACTTTAGGGTCACGCTGTGTACCCCCTAATTGACCTATAATTATTTCCTGTGGTAGGGTACACTATTACCCTGTAATATAATAGGTGGTCCAATTTAAAAATTATAGGTCAATATTAAGGTCCGATACCGTGCCGTTAGTTAGCATAGAAAAATGTCTTTGAATTTTTAAAGCATTTTAGAACGCTTATTTCCTCATTTTAAGCTTCTCAGAACACTTTATTTCGCATAGGCATACATAGTAAACTTTAGGGTCACTCTGCGTACCCCCTAATTGACCTATAATTATTTCCTGTGGTAGGGTACACTATAACCCTGTAATATAATACGTGGTCCAATTTAAAAATTATAGGTCAATATTAAGGTCCGATACCGTGCCGTTAGTTAACATAGAAAAGTGTCTTCGTATTTCCTTGTTTTAATGCTCTATTTAAAATATACATAGTGTACCCCCTAATTGACCTATAATTATTTCCTGTGGTAGGGTACACTATTACCCTGTAATATAATACCTGGTCCAATTTAAATATTATGGGTCAATATTAAGGTCTGATATTGCGCCTTGCGCTAGTTAACCATTGAAAGATATCTTTGAATTTTTAAAGCATTTTAGAACGCTTATTTCTTCATTTTAAGCTTCTCAGAACACTCTATTTCGCATAAGCATACATAGTAAAATTTAGGGTCACGCTGTGTACCCCCTAAATGACCTATAATTATTTCCTGTGGTAGGGTACACTATTACCCTGTAATATAATACGTGGTCCAATTTAAAAATTATAGGTCAATATTAAGGTCCGATACCGTGCCGTTAGTTAACATTGAAAAATGTCTTTGAATTTTTAAAGCATTTTAGAACGCTTATTTCCTCATTTTAAGCTTCTCAGAACACTTTATTTCGCATAGGCATACATAGTAAACTTTAGGGTCACTCTGTGTACCCCCTAATTGACCTATAATTATTTCCTGTGGTAGGGTGCACTATAACCCTGTAATATAATACGTGGTCCAATTTAAAAATTATAGGTCAATATTAAGGTCCGATACCGTGCCGTTAGTTAACATAGAAAAATGTCTTTGAATTTTTAAAGCATTTTAGAACGCTTATTTCCTCATTTTAAGCTTTTCAGAACACTTTATTTCGCATAGGCATACATAGTAAACTTTAGGGTCACTCTGTGTACCCCCTAATTGACCTATAATTATTTCCTGTGGTAGGGTACACTATTACCCTGTAATATAATACCTGGTCCAATTTAAATATTATGGGTCAATATTAAGGTCTGATATTGCGCCTTGCGTTAGTTAACCATTGAAAGATGTCTTTGAATTTTTAAAGCATTTTAGAACGCTTATTTCTTCATTTTAAGCATCTCAGAACACTCTATTTCGCATAGGCATACATAGTAAAATTTAGGGTCACGCTGTGTACCCCCTAAATGACCTATAATTATTTCCTGTGGTAGGGTACACTATTACCCTGTAATATAATACGTGGTCCAATTTAAAAATTATAGGTCAATATTAAGGTCCGATACCGTGCCGTTAGTTAACATAGAAAAATGTCTTTGAATTTTTAAAGCATTTTAGAACGCTTATTTCCTCATTTTAAGCTTCTCAGAACACTTTATTTCGCATAGGCATATATAGTAAACTTTAGGGTCACTCTGTGTACCCCCTAATTGACCTATAATTATTTCCTGTGGTAGGGTACACTATAACCCTGTAATATAATACGTGGTCAAATTTGAAAATTATAGGTCAATATTAAGGTCCGATACCGTGCCGTTAGTTAACATAGAAAAGTGTCTTCGTATTTCCTTGTTTTAATGCACTATTTAAAATATACATAGTGTACCCCCTAATTGACCTATAATTATTTCCTGTTTTAGGGTACACTATTACCCTGTAATATAATACCTGGTCCAATTTAAATATTATGGGTCAATATTAAGGTCTCATATTGCGCCTTGCGTTAGTTAACCATTGAAAGATGTCTTTGAATTTTTAAAGCATTTTAGAACTCTTATTTCTTCATTTTAAGCTTCTCAGAACACTCTATTTCGCATAGGCATACATAGTAAAATTTAGGGTCACGCTGTGTACCCCCTAAATGACCTATAATTATTTCCTGTGGTAGGGTACACTATTACCCTGTAATATAATACGTGGTCCAATTTAAAAATTATAGGTCAATATTAAGGTCCGATACCGTGCCGTTAGTTAACATTGAAAAATGTCTTTGAATTTTTAAAGCATTTTAGAACGCTTATTTCCTCATTTTAAGCTTCTCAGAACACTTTATTTCGCATAGGCATACATAGTAAACTTTAGGGTCACTCTGTGTACCCCCTAATTGACCTATAATTATTTCCTGTGGTAGGGTACACTATAACCCTGTAATATAATACGTGGTCCAATTTAAAAATTATAGGTCAATATTAAGGTCCGATACCGTGCCGTTAGTTAACATAGAAAAATGTCTTTGAATTTTTAAAGCATTTTAGAACGCTTATTTCCTCATTTTAAGCTTCTCAGAACACTTTATTTCGCATAGGCATACATAGTAAACTTTAGGGTCACTCTGTGTACCCCCTAATTGACCTATAATTATTTCCTGTGGTAGGGTACACTATTACCCTGTAATATAATACCTGGTCCAATTTAAATATTATGGGTCAATATTAAGGTCTGATATTGCGCCTTGCGTTAGTTAACCATTGAAAGATGTCTTTGAATTTTTAAAGCATTTTAGAACGCTTATTTCTTCATTTTAAGCATCTCAGAACACTCTATTTCGCATAGGCATACATAGTAAAATTTAGGGTCACGCTGTGTACCCCCTAAATGACCTATAATTATTTCCTGTGGTAGGGTACACTATTACCCTGTAATATAATACGTGGTCCAATTTAAAAATTATAGGTCAATATTAAGGTCCGATACCGTGCCGTTAGTTAACATAGAAAAATGTCTTTGAATTTTTAAAGCATTTTAGAACGCTTATTTCCTCATTTTAAGCTTCTCAGAACACTTTATTTCGCATAGGCATACATAGTAAACTTTAGGGTCACTCTGTGTACCCCCTAATTGACCTATAATTATTTCCTGTGGTAGGGTACACTATAACCCTGTAATATAATACGTGGTCAAATTTGAAAATTATAGGTCAATATTAAGGTCCGATACCGTGCCGTTAGTTAACATAGAAAAGTGTCTTCGTATTTCCTTGTTTTAATGCACTATTTAAAATATACATAGTGTACCCCCTAATTGACCTATAATTATTTCCTGTTTTAGGGTACACTATTACCCTGTAATATAATACGTGGTCCAATTTAAAAATTATAGGTCAATATTAAGGTCCGATACCGTGCCGTTAGTTAACATTGAAAAATGTCTTTGAATTTTTAAAGCATTTTAGAACGCTTATTTCCTCATTTTAAGCTTCTCAGAACACTTTATTTCGCATAGGCATACATAGTAAACTTTAGGGTCACTCTGTGTACCCCCTAATTGACCTATAATTATTTCCTGTGGTAGGGTACACTATTACCCTGTAATATAATACCTGGTCCAATTTAAATATTATGGGTCAATATTAAGGTCTGATATTGCGCCTTGCGTTAGTTAACCATTGAAAGATGTCTTTGAATTTTTAAAGCATTTTAGAACGCTTATTTCTTCATTTTAAGCATCTCAGAACACTCTATTTCGCATAGGCATACATAGTAAAATTTAGGGTCACGCTGTGTACCCCCTAAATGACCTATAATTATTTCCTGTGGTAGGGTACACTATTACCCTGTAATATAATACGTGGTCCAATTTAAAAATTATAGGTCAATATTAAGGTCCGATACCGTGCCGTTAGTTAACATAGAAAAATGTCTTTGAATTTTTAAAGCATTTTAGAACGCTTATTTCCTCATTTTAAGCTTCTCAGAACACTTTATTTCGCATAGGCATACATAGTAAACTTTAGGGTCACTCTGTGTACCCCCTAATTGACCTATAATTATTTCCTGTGGTAGGGTACACTATAACCCTGTAATATAATACGTGGTCAAATTTGAAAATTATAGGTCAATATTAAGGTCCGATACCGTGCCGTTAGTTAACATAGAAAAGTGTCTTCGTATTTCCTTGTTTTAATGCACTATTTAAAATATACATAGTGTACCCCCTAATTGACCTATAATTATTTCCTGTTTTAGGGTACACTATTACCCTGTAATATAATACGTGGTCCAATTTAAAAATTATAGGTCAATATTAAGGTCCGATACCGTGCCGTTAGTTAACATTGAAAAATGTCTTTGAATTTTTAAAGCATTTTAGAACGCTTATTTCCTCATTTTAAGCTTCTCAGAACACTTTATTTCGCATAGGCATACATAGTAAACTTTAGGGTCACTCTGTGTACCCCCTAATTGACCTATAATTATTTCCTGTGGTAGGGTACACTATAACCCTGTAATATAATACGTGGTCCAATTTAAAAATTATAGGTCAATATTAAGGTCCGATACCGTGCCGTTAGTTAACATAGAAAAATGTCTTTGAATTTTTAAAGCATTTTAGAACGCTTATTTCCTCATTTTAAGCTTCTCAGAACACTTTATTTCGCATAGGCATACATAGTAAACTTTAGGGTCACTCTGTGTACCCCCTAATTGACCTATAATTATTTCCTGTGGTAGGGTACACTATTACCCTGTAATATAATACCTGGTCCAATTTAAATATTATGGGTCAATATTAAGGTCTGATATTGCGCCTTGCGTTAGTTAACCATTGAAAGATGTCTTTGAATTTTTAAAGCATTTTAGAACGCTTATTTCTTCATTTTAAGCATCTCAGAACACTCTATTTCGCATAGGCATACATAGTAAAATTTAGGGTCACGCTGTGTACCCCCTAAATGACCTATAATTATTTCCTGTGGTAGGGTACACTATTACCCTGTAATATAATACGTGGTCCAATTTAAAAATTATAGGTCAATATTAAGGTCCGATACCGTGCCGTTAGTTAACATAGAAAAATGTCTTTGAATTTTTAAAGCATTTTAGAACGCTTATTTCCTCATTTTAAGCTTCTCAGAACACTTTATTTCGCATAGGCATACATAGTAAACTTTAGGGTCACTCTGTGTACCCCCTAATTGACCTATAATTATTTCCTGTGGTAGGGTACACTATAACCCTGTAATATAATACGTGGTCAAATTTGAAAATTATAGGTCAATATTAAGGTCCGATACCGTGCCGTTAGTTAACATAGAAAAGTGTCTTCGTATTTCCTTGTTTTAATGCACTATTTAAAATATACATAGTGTACCCCCTAATTGACCTATAATTATTTCCTGTTTTAGGGTACACTATTACCCTGTAATATAATACCTGGTCCAATTTAAATATTATGGGTCAATATTAAGGTCTCATATTGCGCCTTGCGTTAGTTAACCATTGAAAGATGTCTTTGAATTTTTAAAGCATTTTAGAACTCTTATTTCTTCATTTTAAGCTTCTCAGAACACTCTATTTCGCATAGGCATACATAGTAAAATTTAGGGTCACGCTGTGTACCCCCTAAATGACCTATAATTATTTCCTGTGGTAGGGTACACTATTACCCTGTAATATAATACGTGGTCCAATTTAAAAATTATAGGTCAATATTAAGGTCCGATACCGTGCCGTTAGTTAACATTGAAAAATGTCTTTGAATTTTTAAAGCATTTTAGAACGCTTATTTCCTCATTTTAAGCTTCTCAGAACACTTTATTTCGCATAGGCATACATAGTAAACTTTAGGGTCACTCTGTGTACCCCCTAATTGATCTATAATTATTTCCTGTGGTAGGGTACACTATAACCCTGTAATATAATACGTGGTCCAATTTAAAAATTATAGGTCAATATTAAGGTCCGATACCGTGCCGTTAATTAACATAGAAAAATGTCTTTGAATTTTTAAAGCATTTTAGAACGCTTATTTCCTCATTTTAAGCTTCTCAGAACACTTTATTTCGCATAGGCATACATAGTAAACTTTAGGGTCACTCTGTGTACCCCCTAATTGACCTATAATTATTTCCTGTGGTAGGGTACACTATTACCCTGTAATATAATACCTGGTCCAATTTAAATATTATGGGTCAATATTAAGGTCTGATATTGCGCCTTGCGTTAGTTAACCATTGAAAGATGTCTTTGAATTTTTAAAGCATTTTAGAACGCTTATTTCTTCATTTTAAGCATCTCAGAACACTCTATTTCGCATAGGCATACATAGTAAAATTTAGGGTCACGCTGTGTACCCCCTAAATGACCTATAATTATTTCCTGTGGTAGGGTACACTATTACCCTGTAATATAATAGGTGGTCCAATTTAAAAATTATAGGTCAATATTAAGGTCCGATACCGTGCCGTTAGTTAACATAGAAAAATGTCTTTGAATTTTTAAAGCATTTTAGAACGCTTATTTCCTCATTTTAAGCTTCTCAGAACACTTTATTTCGCATAGGCATACATAGTAAACTTTAGGGTCACTCTGTGTACCCCCTAATTGACCTATAATTATTTCCTGTGGTAGGGTACACTATAACCCTGTAATATAATACGTGGTCAAATTTGAAAATTATAGGTCAATATTAAGGTCCGATACCGTGCCGTTAGTTAACATAGAAAAGTGTCTTCGTATTTCCTTGTTTTAATGCACTATTTAAAATATACATAGTGTACCCCCTAATTGACCTATAATTATTTCCTGTTTTAGGGTACACTATTACCCTGTAATATAATACCTGGTTCAATTTAAATATTATGGGTCAATATTAAGGTTTGATATTGCGCCTTGCGTTAGTTAACCATTGAAAGATGTCTTTGAATTTTTAAAGCATTTTAGAACGCTTATTTCTTCATTTTAAGCTTCTCAGAACACTTTATTTCGCATATCCATACATAGGAAACTTTAGGGTCACGCTGTGTACCCCCTAATTGACCTATAATTATTTCCTGTGGTAGGGTACACTATTACCCTGTAATATAATAGGTGGTCCAATTTAAAAATTATAGGTCAATATTAAGGTCCGATACCGTGCCGTTAGTTAGCATAGAAAAATGTCTTTGAATTTTTAAAGCATTTTAGAACGCTTATTTCCTCATTTTAAGCTTCTCAGAACACTTTATTTCGCATAGGCATACATAGTAAACTTTAGGGTCACTCTGTGTACCCCCTAATTGACCTATAATTATTTCCTGTGGTAGGGTACACTATAACCCTGTAATATAATACGTGGTCCAATTTAAAAATTATAGGTCAATATTAAGGTCCGATACCGTGCCGTTAGTTAACATAGAAAAATGTCTTTGAATTTTTAAAGCATTTTAGAACGCTTATTTCCTGATTTTAAGCTTCTCAGAACACTTTATTTCGCATAGGCATACATAGTAAACTTTAGGGTCACTCTGTGTACCCCCTAATTGACCTATAATTATTTCCTGTGGTAGGGTACACTATAACCCTGTAATATAATACGTGGTCCAATTTGAAAATTATAGGTCAATATTAAGGTCCGATACCGTGCCGTTAGTTAACATAGAAAAGTGTCTTCGTATTTCCTTGTTTTAATGCACTATTTAAAATATACATAGTGTACCCCCTAATTGACCTATAATTATTTCCTAGGGTAGGGTACACTATTACCCTGTAATATAATGCCTGGTCCAATTTAAATATTATAGGTCAATATTAAGGTCTGATATTGCGCCTTGCGTTAGTTAACCATTGAAAGATGTCTTTGAATTTTTAAAGCATTTTAGAACACTTATTTCTTCATTTTAAGCTTCTCAGAACACTCTATTTCGCATAGGCATACATAGTAAAATTTAGGGTCACGCTGTGTACCCCCTAAATGACCTATAATTATTTCCTGTGGTAGGGTACACTATTACCCTGTAATATAATACGTGGTCCAATTTAAAAATTATAGGTCAATATTAAGTTCCGATACCGTGCCGTTAGTTAACATTGAAAAATGTCTTCGTATTTCCTTGTTTTAATGCACTATTTAAAATATACATAGTGTACCCCCAAATTGACCTATAATTATTTCCTGTGGTAGGGTACACTATTACCCTGTAATACAATACCTGGTTCAATTTAAATATTATGGGTCAATATTAAGGTTTGATATTGCGCCTTGCGTTAGTTAACCATTGAAAGATGTCTTTGAATTTTTAAAGCATTTTAGAACGCTTATTTCTTCATTTTAAGCTTCTCAGAACACTTTATTTCGCATATCCATACATAGTAAACTTTAGGGTCACTCTGCGTACCCCCTAATTGACCTATAATTATTTCCTGTGGTAGGGTACACTATAACCCTGTAATATAATACGTGGTCCAATTTAAATATTATGGGTCAATATTAAGGTCTGATATTGCGCCTTGCGTTAGTTAACCATTGAAAGATGTCTTTGAATTTTTAAAGCATTTTAGAACGCTTATTTCTTCATTTTAAGCATCTCAGAACACTCTATTTCGCATAGGCATACATAGTAAAATTTAGGGTCACGCTGTGTACCCCCTAAATGACCTATAATTATTTCCTGTGGTAGGGTACACTATTACCCTGTAATATAATACGTGGTCCAATTTAAAAATTATAGGTCAATATTAAGGTCCGATACCGTGCCGTTAGTTAACATAGAAAAATGTCTTTGAATTTTTAAAGCATTTTAGAACGCTTATTTCCTCATTTTAAGCTTCTCAGAACACTTTATTTCGCATAGGCATACATAGTAAACTTTAGGGTCACTCTGTGTACCCCCTAATTGACCTATAATTATTTCCTGTGTTAGGGTACACTATAACCCTGTAATATAATACGTGGTCCAATTTAAAAATTATAGGTCAATATTAAGGTCCAATACCGTGCCGTTAGTTAACATAGAAAAATGTCTTTGAATTTTTAAAGCATTTTAGAACGCTTATTTCCTCATTTTAAGCTTCTCAGAACACTTTATTTCGCATAGGCATACATAGTAAACTTTAGGGTCACTCTGTGTACCCCCTAATTGACCTATAATTATTTCCTGTGGTAGGGTACACTATTACCCTGTAATATAATACCTGGTCCAATTTAAATATTATGGGTCAATATTAAGGTCTGATATTGCGCCTTGCGTTAGTTAACCATTGAAAGATGTCTTTGAATTTTTAAAGCATTTTAGAACGCTTATTTCTTCATTTTAAGCATCTCAGAACACTCTATTTCGCATAGGCATACATAGTAAAATTTAGGGTCACGCTGTGTACCCCCTAAATGACCTATAATTATTTCCTGTGGTAGGGTACACTATTACCCTGTAATATAATACGTGGTCCAATTTAAAAATTATAGGTCAATATTAAGGTCCGATACCGTGCCGTTAGTTAACATAGAAAAGTGTCTTCGTATTTCCTTGTTTTAATGAACTATTTAAAATATACATAGTGTACCCCCTAATTGACCTATAATTATTTCCTGTGGTAGGGTACACTATAACCCTGTAATATAATACGTGGTCCAATTTAAAAATTATAGGTCAATATTAAGGTCCGATACCGTGCCGTTAGTTAACATAGAAAAATGTCTTTGAATTTTTAAAGCATTTTAGAACGCTTATTTCCTCATTTTAAGCTTCTCAGAACACTTTATTTCGCATAGGCATACATAGTAAACTTTAGGGTCACTCTGTGTACCCCCTAATTGACCTATAATTATTTCCTGTGGTAGGGTACACTATTACCCTGTAATATAATACCTGGTCCAATTTAAATATTATGGGTCAATATTAAGGTCTGATATTGCGCCTTGCGTTAGTTAACCATTGAAAGATGTCTTTGAATTTTTAAAGCATTTTAGAACGCTTATTTCTTCATTTTAAGCTTCTCAGAACACTCTATTTCGCATAAGCATACATAGTAAAATTTAGGGTCACGCTGTGTACCCCCTAAATGACCTATAATTATTTCCTGTGGTAGGGTACACTATTACCCTGTAATATAATACGTGGTCCAATTTAAAAATTATAGGTCAATATTAAGGTCCGATACCGTGCCGTTAGTTAACATTGAAAAATGTCTTTGAATTTTTAAAGCATTTTAGAACGCTTATTTCCTCATTTTAAGCTTCTCAGAACACTTTATTTCGCATAGGCATACATAGTAAACGTTAGGGTCACTCTGCGTACCCCCTAATTGACCTATAATTATTTCCTGTGGTAGGGTACACTATAACCCTGTAATATAATACGTGGTCCAATTTAAAAATTATAGGTCAATATTAAGGTCCGATACCGTGCCGTTAGTTAACATAGAAAAGTGTCTTCGAATTTCCTTGTTTTAATGCACTATTTAAAATATACATAGTGTACCCCCTAATTGACCTATAATTATTTCCTGTGGTAGGGTACACTATTACCCTCTGATATAATACCTGGTTCAAGTTAAATATTATGGGTCAATATTAAGGTCTGATATTGCGCCTTGCGTTAGTTAACCATTGAAAGATGTCTTTGAATTTTTAAAGCATTTTAGAACGCTTATTTCTTCATTTTAAGCATCTCAGAACACTCTATTTCGCATAGGCATACATAGTAAAATTTAGGGTCACGCTGTGTACCCCCTAAATGACCTATAATTATTTCCTGTGGTAGGGTACACTATTACCCTGTAATATAATACGTGGTCCAATTTAAAAATTATAGGTCAATATTAAGGTCCGATACCGTGCCGTTAGTTAACATAGAAAAATGTCTTTGAATTTTTAAAGCATTTTAGAACGCTTATTTCCTCATTTTAAGCTTCTCAGAACACTTTATTTCGCATAGGCATACATAGTAAACTTTAGGGTCACTCTGTGTACCCCCTAATTGACCTATAATTATTTCCTGTGGTAGGGTACACTATAACCCTGTAATATAATACGTGGTCCAATTTAAAAATTATAGGTCAATATTAAGGTCCGATACCGTGCCGTTAGTTAACATAGAAAAATGTCTTTGAATTTTTAAAGCATTTTAGAACGCTTATTTCCTCATTTTAAGCTTCTCAGAACACTTTATTTCGCATAGGCATACATAGTAAACTTTAGGGTCACTCTGTGTACCCCCTAATTGACCTATAATTATTTCCTGTGGTAGGGTACACTATTACCCTGTAATATAATACCTGGTCCAATTTAAATATTATGGGTCAATATTAAGGTCTGATATTGCGCCTTGCGTTAGTTAACCATTGAAAGATGTCTTTGAATTTTTAAAGCATTTTAGAACGCTTATTTCTTCATTTTAAGCATCTCAGAACACTCTATTTCGCATAGGCATACATAGTAAAATTTAGGGTCACGCTGTGTACCCCCTAAATGATCTATAATTATTTCCTGTGGTAGGGTACACTATTACCCTGTAATATAATACGTGGTCCAATTTAAAAATTATAGGTCAATATTAAGGTCCGATACCGTGCCGTTAGTTAACATAGAAAAATGTCTTTGAATTTTTAAAGCATTTTAGAACGCTTATTTCCTCATTTTAAGCTTCTCAGAACACTTTATTTCGCATAGGCATACATAGTAAACTTTAGGGTCACTCTGTGTACCCCCTAATTGACCTATAATTATTTCCTGTGGTAGGGTACACTATAACCCTGTAATATAATACGTGGTCCAATTTAAAAATTATAGGTCAATATTAAGGTCCGATACCGTGCCGTTAGTTAACATAGAAAAGTGTCTTCGTATTTCCTTGTTTTAATGAACTATTTAAAATATACATAGTGTACCCCCTAATTGACCTATAATTATTTCCTGTGGTAGGGTACACTATTACCCTGTAATATAATACCTGGTCCAATTTAAATATTATGGGTCAATATTAAGGTCTCATATTGCGCCTTGCGTTAGTTAACCATTGAAAGATGTCTTTGAATTTTTAAAGCATTTTAGAACGCTTATTTCTTCACTTTAAGCTTCTCAGAACACTCTATTTCGCATAGGCATACATAGTAAAATTTAGGGTCACGCTGTGTACCCCCTAAATGACATATAATTATTTCCTGTGGTATGGTACACTATTACCCTGTAATATAATACGTGGTCCAATTTAAAAATTATAGGTCAATATTAAGTTCCGATACCGTGCCGTTAGTTAACACTGAAAAATGTCTTCGTATTTCCTTGTTTTAATGCACTATTTAAAATATACATAGTGTACCCCCTAATTGACCTATAATTATTTCCTGTGGTAGGGTACACTATTACCCTGTAATATAATACCTGGTCCAATTTAAATATTATGGGTCAATATTAAGGTTTGATATTGTGCCTTGCGTTAGTTAACCATTGAAAGATGTCTTTGAATTTTTAAAGCATTTTAGAACGCTTATTTCTTCATTTTAAGCTTCTCAGAACACTTTATTTCGCATATCCATACATAGTAAACTTTAGGGTCACGCTGTGTACCCCCTAATTGACCTATAATTATTTCCTGTGGTAGGGTACACTATTACCCTGTAATATAATAGGTGGTCCAATTTAAAAATTATAGGTCAATATTAAGGTCCGATACCGTGCCGTTAGTTAGCATAGAAAAATGTCTTTGAATTTTTAAAGCATTTTAGAACGCTTATTTCCTCATTTTAAGCTTCTCAGAACACTTGATTTCGCATAGGCATACATAGTAAACTTTAGGGTCACTCTGCGTACCCCCTAATTGACCTATAATTATTTCCTGTGGTAGGATACACTATAACCCTGTAATATAAAACGTGGTCCAATTTAAAAATTATAGGTCAATATTAAGGTCCGATACCGTGCCGTTAGTTAACATAGAAAAGTGTCTTCGAATTTCCTTGTTTTAATGCACTATTTAAAATATACATAGTGTACCCCCTAATTGACCTATAATTATTTCCTGTGGTAGGGTACACTATTACCCTCTGATATAATACCTGGTTCAAGTTAAATATTATGGGTCAATATTAAGGTCTGATATTGCGCCTTGCGTTAGTTAACCATTGAAAGATGTCTTTGAATTTTTAAAGCATTTTAGAACGCTGATTTCTTCATTTTAAGCATCTCAGAACACTCTATTTCGCATAGGCATACATAGTAAAATTTAGGGTCACGCTGTGTACCCCCTAAATGACCTATAATTATTTCCTGTGGTAGGGTACACTATTACCCTGTAATATAATACGTGGTCCAATTTAAAAATTATAGGTCAATATTAAGGTCCGATACCGTTCCGTTAATTAACATAGAAAAATGTCTTTGAATTTTTAAAGCATTTTAGAACGCTTATTTCCTCATTTTAAGCTTCTCAGAACACTTTATTTCGCATAGGCATACATAGTAAACTTTAGGGTCACTCTGTGTACCCCCTAATTGACCTATAATTATTTCCTGTGGTAGGGTACACTATAACCCTGTAATATAATACGTGGTCCAATTTAAAAATTATAGGTCAATATTAAGGTCCGATACCGTGCCGTTAGTTAACATAGAAAAAGTCTTTGAATTTTTAAAGCATTTTAGAACGCTTATTTCCTCATTTTAAGCTTCTCAGAACACTTTATTTCGCATAGGCATACATAGTAAACTTTAGGGTCACTCTGTGTACCCCCTAATTGACCTATAATTATTTCCTGTGGTAGGGTACACTATTACCCTGTAATATAATACCTGGTCCAATTTAAATATTATGGGTCAATATTAAGGTCTGATATTGCGCCTTGCGTTAGTTAACCATTGAAAGATGTCTTTGAATTTTTAAAGCATTTTAGAACGCTTATTTCTTCATTTTAAGCATCTCAGAACACTCTATTTCGCATAGGCATACATAGTAAAATTTAGGGTCACGCTGTGTACCCCCTAAATGACCTATAATTATTTCCTGTGGTAGGGTACACTATTACCCTGTAATATAATACGTGGTCCAATTTAAAAATTATAGGTCAATATTAAGGTCCGATACCGTGCCGTTAGTTAACATAGAAAAATGTCTTTGAATTTTTAAAGCATTTTAGAACCCTTATTTCCTCATTTTAAGCTTCTCAGAACACTCTATTTCGCATAGGCATACATAGTAAAATTTAGGGTCACGCTGTGTACCCCCTAAATGACATATAATTATTTCCTGTGGTATGGTACACTATTACCCTGTAATATAATACGTGGTCCAATTTAAAAATTATAGGTCAATATTAAGTTCCGATACCGTGCCGTTAGTTAACATTGAAAAATGTCTTCGTATTTCCTTGTTTTAATGCACTATTTAAAATATACATAGTGTACCCCCTAATTGACCTATAATTATTTCCTGTGGTAGGGTACACTATTACCCTGTAATATAATACCTGGTCCAATTTAAATATTATGGGTCAATATTAAGGTTTGATATTGCGCCTTGCGTTAGTTAACCATTGAAAGATGTCTTTGAATTTTTAAAGCATTTTAGAACGCTTATTTCCTCATTTTAAGCTTCTCAGAACACTTTATTTCGCATAGGCATACATAGTAAACTTTAGGGTCACTCTGCGTACCCCCTAATTGACCTATAATTATTTCCTGTGGTAGGGTACACTATAACCCTGTAATATAATACGTGGTCCAATTTAAAAATTATAGGTCAATATTAAGGTCCGATACCGTGCCGTTAGTTAACATAGAAAAGTGTCTTCGAATTTCCTTGTTTTAATGCACTATTTAAAATATACATAGTGTACCCCCTAATTGACCTATAATTATTTCCTGTGGTAGGGTACACTATTACCCTCTGATATAATACCTGGTTCAAGTTAAATATTATGGGTAAATATTAAGGTCTGATATTGCGCCTTGCGTTAGTTAACCATTGAAAGATTTCTTTGAATTTTTAAAGCATTTTAGAACGCTTATATCTTCATTTTAAGCATCTCAGAGCACTCTATTTCGCATAGGCATACATAGTAAAATTTAGGGTCACGCTGTGTACCCCCTAAATGACCTATAATTATTTCCTGTGGTAGGGTACACTATTACCCTGTAATATAATACGTGGTCCAATTTAAAAATTATAGGTCAATATTAAGGTCCGATACCGTGCCGTTAGTTAACATAGAAAAATGTCTTTGAATTTTTAAAGCATTTTAGAACGCTTATTTCCTCATTTTAAGCTTCTCAGAACACTTTATTTCGCATAGGCATACATAGTAAACTTTAGGGTCACTCTGTGTACCCCCTAATTGACCTATAATTATTTCCTGTGGTAGGGTACACTATAACCCTGTAATATAATACGTGGTCCAATTTAAAAATTATAGGTCAATATTAAGGTCCGATACCGTGCCGTTAGTTAACATAGAAAAGTGTCTTCGTATTTCCTTGTTTTAATGAACTATTTAAAATATACATAGTGTACCCCCTAATTGACCTATAATTATTTCCTGTGGTAGGGTACACTATTACCCTGTAATATAATACCTGGTCCAATTTAAATATTATGGGTCAATATTAAGGTCTCATATTGCGCCTTGCGTTAGTTAACCATTGAAAGATGTCTTTGAATTTTTAAAGCATTTTAGAACGCTTATTTCTTCATTTTAAGCTTCTCAGAACACTTTATTTCGCATATCCATACATAGTAAACTTTAGGGTCACGCTGTGTACCCCCTAATTGACCTATAATTATTTCCTGTGGTAGGGTACACTATTACCCTGTAATATAATACGTGGTCCAATTTAAAAATTATAGGTCAATATTAAGTTCCGATACCGTGCCGTTAGTTAACATTGAAAAATGTCTTCGTATTTCCTTGTTTTAATGCACTATTTAAAATATACATAGTGTACCCCCTAATTGACCTATAATTATTTCCTGTGGTAGGGTACACTATTACCCTGTAATATAATACCTGGTCCAATTTAAATATTATGGGTCAATATTAAGGTTTGATATTGCGCCTTGCGTTAGTTAACCATTGAAAGATGTCTTTGAATTTTTAAAGCATTTTAGAATGCTTATTTCTTCATTTTAAGCTTCTCAGAACACTTTATTTCGCATATCCATACATAGTAAACTTTAGGGTCACGCTGTGTACCCCCTAATTGACCTATAATTATTTCCTGTGGTAGGGTACACTATTACCCTGTAATATAATAGGTGGTCCAATTTAAAAATTATAGGTCAATATTAAGGTCCGATACCGTGACGTTAGTTAGCATAGAAAAATGTCTTTGAATTTTTAAAGCATTTTAGAACGCTTATTTCCTCATTTTAAGCTTCTCAGAACACTTTATTTCGCATAGGCATACATAGTAAACTTTAGGGTCACTCTGCGTACCCCCTAATGGACCTATAATTATTTCCTGTGGTAGGGTACACTATAACCCAGTAATATAATACGTGGTCCAATTTAAAAATTATAGGTCAATATTAAGGTCCGATACCGTGCCGTTAGTTAACATAGAAAAGTGTCTTCGAATTTCCTTGTTTTAATGCACTATTTAAAATATACATAGTGTACCCCCTAATTGACCTATAATTATTTCCTGTGGTAGGGTACACTATTACCCTCTGATATAATACCTGGTTCAAGTTAAATATTATGGGTAAATATTAAGGTCTGATATTGCGCCTTGCGTTAGTTAACCATTGAAAGATTTCTTTGAATTTTTAAAGCATTTTAGAACGCTTATATCTTCATTTTAAGCATCTCAGAGCACTCTATTTCGCATAGGCATACATAGTAAAATTTAGGGTCACGCTGTGTACCCCCTAAATGACCTATAATTATTTCCTGTGGTAGGGTACACTATTACCCTGTAATATAATACGTGGTCCAATTTAAAAATTATAGGTCAATATTAAGGTCCGATACCGTGCCGTTAGTTAACATAGAAAAATGTCTTTGAATTTTTAAAGCATTTTAGAACGCTTATTTCCTCATTTTAAGCTTCTCAGAACACTTTATTTCGCATAGGCATACATAGTAAACTTTAGGGTCACTCTGTGTACCCCCTAATTGACCTATAATTATTTCCTGTGGTAGGGTACACTATAACCCTGTAATATAATACGTGGTCCAATTTAAAAATTATAGGTCAATATTAAGGTCCGATACCGTGCCGTTAGTTAACATAGAAAAGTGTCTTCGTATTTCCTTGTTTTAATGAACTATTTAAAATATACATAGTGTACCCCCTAATTGACCTATAATTATTTCCTGTGGTAGGGTACACTATTACCCTGTAATATAATACCTGGTCCAATTTAAATATTATGGGTCAATATTAAGGTCTCATATTGCGCCTTGCGTTAGTTAACCATTGAAAGATGTCTTTGAATTTTTAAAGCATTTTAGAACGCTTATTTCTTCATTTTAAGCTTCTCAGAACACTCTATTTCGCATGGGCATACATAGTAAAATTTAGGGTCACGCTGTGTACCCCCTAAATGACATATAATTATTTCCTGTGGTAGGGTACACTATTACCCTGTAATATAATACGTGGTCCAATTTAAAAATTATAGGTCAATATTAAGGTCCGATACCGTGCCGTTAGTTAACATAGAAAAATGTCTTTGAATTTTTAAAGCATTTTAGAACGCTTATTTCCTCATTTTAAGCTTCTCAGAACACTTTATTTCGCATAGGCATACATAGTAAACTTTAGGGTCACTCTGTGTACCCCCTAATTGACCTATAATTATTTCCTGTGGTAGGGTACACTATAACCCTGTAATATAATACGTGGTCCAATTTAAAAATTATAGGTCAATATTAAGGTCCGATACCGTGCCGTTAGTTAACATAGAAAAGTGTCTTCGTATTTCCTTGTTTTAATGAACTATTTAAAATATACATAGTGTACCCCCTAATTGACCTATAATTATTTCCTGTGGTAGGGTACACTATTACCCTGTAATATAATACCTGGTCCAATTTAAATATTATGGGTCAATATTAAGGTCTCATATTGCGCCTTGCGTTAGTTAACCATTGAAAGATGTCTTTGAATTTTTAAAGCATTTTAGAACGCTTATTTCTTCATTTTAAGCTTCTCAGAACACTTTATTTCGCATATCCATACATAGTAAACTTTAGGGTCACGCTGTGTACCCCCTAATTGACCTATAATTATTTCCTGTGGTAGGGTACACTATTACCCTGTAATATAATAGGTGGTCCAATTTAAAAATTATAGGTCAATATTAAGGTCCGATACCGTGCCGTTAGTTAGCATAGAAAAATGTCTTTGAATTTTTAAAGCATTTTAGAACGCTTATTTCCTCATTTTAAGCTTCTCAGAACACTTTATTTCGCATAGGCATACATAGTAAACTTTAGGGTCACTCTGCCTACCCCCTAATTGACCTATAATTATTTCCTGTGGTAGGATACACTATAACCCTGTAATAAAAAACGTGGTCCAATTTAAAAATTATAGGTCAATATTAAGGTCCGATACCGTGCCGTTAGTTAACATAGAAAAGTGTCTTCGAATTTCCTTGTTTTAATGCACTATTTAAAATATACATAGTGTACCCCCTAATTGACCTATAATTATTTCCTGTGGTAGGGTACACTATTACCCTCTGATATAATACCTGGTTCAAGTTAAATATTATGGGTCAATATTAAGGTCTGATATTGCGCCTTGCGTTAGTTAACCATTGAAAGATGTCTTTGAATTTTTAAAGCATTTTAGAACGCTTATTTCTTCATTTTAAGCATCTCAGAACACTCTATTTCGCATAGGCATACATAGTAAAATTTAGGGTCACGCTGTGTACCCCCTAAATGACCTATACTTATTTCCTGTGGTAGGGTACACTATTACCCTGTAATATAATACGTGGTCCAATTTAAAAATTATAGATCAATATTAAGGTCCGATACCGTGCCGTTAGTTAACATAGAAAAATGTCTTTGAATTTTTAAAGCATTTTAGAACGCTTATTTCCTCATTTTAAGCTTCTCAGAACACTTTATTTCGCATAGGCATACATAGTAAACTTTAGGGTCTCTCTGTGTACCCCCTAATTGACCTATAATTATTTCCTGTGGTAGGGTACACTATAACCCTGTAATATAATACGTGGTCCAATTTAAAAATTATAGGTCAATATTAAGGTCCGATACCGTGCCGTTAGTTAACATAGAAAAGTGTCTTCGTATTTCCTTGTTTTAATGAACTATTTAAAATATACATAGTGTACCCCCTAATTGACCTATAATTATTTCCTGTGGTAGGGTACACTATTACCCTGTAATATAATACCTGGTCCAATTTAAATATTATGGGTCAATATTAAGGTCTCATATTGCGCCTTGCGTTAGTTAACCATTGAAAGATGTCTTTGAATTTTTAAAGCATTTTAGAACGCTTATTTCTTCATTTTAAGCTTCTCAGAACACTTTATTTCGCATATCCATACATAGTAAACTTTAGGGTCACGCTGTGTACCCCCTAATTGACCTATAATTATTTCCTGTGGTAGGGTACACTATTACCCTGTAATATAATAGGTGGTCCAATTTAAAAATTATAGGTCAATATTAAGGTCCGATACCGTGACGTTAGTTAGCATAGAAAAATGTCTTTGAATTTTTAAAGCATTTTAGAACGCTTATTTCCTCATTTTAAGCTTCTCAGAACACTTTATTTCGCATAGGCATACATAGTAAACTTTAGGGTCACTCTGCCTACCCCCTAATTGACCTATAATTATTTCCTGTGGTAGGATACACTATAACCCTGTAATATAAAACGTGGTCCAATTTAAAAATTATAGGTCAATATTAAGGTCCGATACCGTGCCGTTAGTTAACATAGAAAAGTGTCTTCGAATTTCCTTGTTTTAATGCACTATTTAAAATATACATAGTGTACCCCCTAATTGACCTATAATTATTTCCTGTGGTAGGGTACACTATTACCCTCTGATATAATACCTGGTTCAAGTTAAATATTATGGGTCAATATTAAGGTCTGATATTGCGCCTTGCGTTAGTTAACCATTGAAAGATGTCTTTGAATTTTTAAAGCATTTTAGAACGCTTATTTCTTCATTTTAAGCATCTCAGAACACTCTATTTCGCATAGGCATACATAGTAAAATTTAGGGTCACGCTGTGTACCCCCTAAATGACCTATACTTATTTCCTGTGGTAGGGTACACTATTACCCTGTAATATAATACGTGGTCCAATTTAAAAATTATAGATCAATATTAAGGTCCGATACCGTGCCGTTAGTTAACATAGAAAAATGTCTTTGAATTTTTAAAGCATTTTAGAACGCTTATTTCCTCATTTTAAGCTTCTCAGAACACTTTATTTCGCATAGGCATACATAGTAAACTTTAGGGTCTCTCTGTGTACCCCCTAATTGACCTATAATTATTTCCTGTGGTAGGGTACACTATAACCCTGTAATATAATACGTGGTCCAATTTAAAAATTATAGGTCAATATTAAGGTCCGATACCGTGCCGTTAGTTAACATAGAAAAATGTCTTTGAATTTTTAAAGCATTTTAGAACGCTTATTTCCTCATTTTAAGCTTCTCAGAACACTTTATTTCGCATAGGCATACATAGTAAACTTTAGGGTCACTCTGTGTACCCCCTAATTGACCTATAATTATTTCCTGTGGTAGGGTACACTATTACCCTGTAATATAATACCTGGTCCAATTTAAATATTATGGGTCAATATTAAGGTCTGATATTGCGCCTTGCGTTAGTTAACCATTGAAAGATGTCTTTGAATTTTTAAAGCATTTTAGAACGCTTATTTCTTCATTTTAAGCATCTCAGAACACTCTATTTCGCATAGGCATACATAGTAAAATTTAGGGTCACGCTGTGTACCCCCTAAATGACCTATAATTATTTCCTGTGGTAGGGTACACTATTACCCTGTAATATAATACGTGGTCCAATTTAAAAATTATAGGTCAATATTAAGGTCCGATACCGTGCCGTTAGTTAACATAGAAAAATGTCTTTGAATTTTTAAAGCATTTTAGAACGCTTATTTCCTCATTTTAAGCTTCTCAGAACACTTTATTTCGCATAGGCATACATAGTAAACTTTAGGGTCACTCTGTGTACCCCCTAATTGACCTATAATTATTTCCTGTGGTAGGGTACACTATAACCCTGTAATATAATACGTGGTCCAATTTAAAAATTATAGGTCAATTTTAAGGTCCGATACCGTGCCGTTAGTTAACATAGAAAAGTGTCTTCGTATTTCCTTGTTTTAATGAACTATTTAAAATATACATAGTGTACCCCCTAATTGACCTATAATTATTTCCTGTGGTAGGGTACACTATTACCCTGTAATATAATACCTGGTCCAATTTAAATATTATGGGTCAATATTAAGGTCTCATATTGCGCCTTGCGTTAGTTAACCATTGAAAGATGTCTTTGAATTTTTAAAGCATTTTAGAACGCTTATTTCTTCATTTTAAGCTTCTCAGAACACTCTATTTCGCATAGGCATACATAGTAAAATTTAGGGTCACGCTGTGTACCCCCTAAATGACATATAATTATTTCCTGTGGTATGGTACACTATTACCCTGTAATATAATACGTGGTCCAATTTAAAAATTATAGGTCAATATTAAGTTCCGATACCGTGCCGTTAGTTAACACTGAAAAATGTCTTCGTATTTCCTTGTTTTAATGCACTATTTAAAATATACATAGTGTACCCCCTAATTGACCTATAATTATTTCCTGTGGTAGGGTACACTATTACCCTGTAATATAATACCTGGTCCAATTTAAATATTATGGGTCAATATTAAGGTTTGATATTGTGCCTTGCGTTAGTTAACCATTGAAAGATGTCTTTGAATTTTTAAAGCATTTTAGAACGCTTATTTCTTCATTTTAAGCTTCTCAGAACACTTTATTTCGCATATCCATACATAGTAAACTTTAGGGTCACGCTGTGTACCCCCTAATTGACCTATAATTATTTCCTGTGGTAGGGTACACTATTACCCTGTAATATAATAGGTGGTCCAATTTAAAAATTATAGGTCAATATTAAGGTCCGATACCGTGCCGTTAGTTAGCATAGAAAAATGTCTTTGAATTTTTAAAGCATTTTAGAACGCTTATTTCCTCATTTTAAGCTTCTCAGAACACTTTATTTCGTATAGGCATACATAGTAAACTTTAGGGTCACTCTGCGTACCCCCTAATTGACCTATAATTATTTCCTGTGGTAGGATACACTATAACCCTGTAATATAAAACGTGGTCCAATTTAAAAATTATAGGTCAATATTAAGGTCCGATACCGTGCCGTTAGTTAACATAGAAAAGTGTCTTCGAATTTCCTTGTTTTAATGCACTATTTAAAATATACATAGTGTACCCCCTAATTGACCTATAATTATTTCCTGTGGTAGGGTACACTATTACCCTCTGATATAATACCTGGTTCAAGTTAAATATTATGGGTCAATATTAAGGTCTGATATTGCGCCTTGCGTTAGTTAACCATTGAAAGATGTCTTTGAATTTTTAAAGCATTTTAGAACGCTGATTTCTTCATTTTAAGCATCTCAGAACACTCTATTTCGCATAGGCATACATAGTAAAATTTAGGGTCACGCTGTGTACCCCCTAAATGACCTATAATTATTTCCTGTGGTAGGGTACACTATTACCCTGTAATATAATACGTGGTCCAATTTAAAAATTATAGGTCAATATTAAGGTCCGATACCGTGCCGTTAGTTAACATAGAAAAATGTCTTTGAATTTTTAAAGCATTTTAGAACGCTTATTTCCTCATTTTAAGCTTCTCAGAACACTTTATTTCGCATAGGCATACATAGTAAACTTTAGGGTCACTCTGTGTACCCCCTAATTGACCTATAATTATTTCCTGTGGTAGGGTACACTATAACCCTGTAATATAATACGTGGTCCAATTTAAAAATTATAGGTCAATATTAAGGTCCGATACCGTGCCGTTAGTTAACATAGAAAAAGTCTTTGAATTTTTAAAGCATTTTAGAACGCTTATTTCCTCATTTTAAGCTTCTCAGAACACTTTATTTCGCATAGGCATACATAGTAAACTTTAGGGTCACTCTGTGTACCCCCTAATTGACCTATAATTATTTCCTGTGGTAGGGTACACTATTACCCTGTAATATAATACCTGGTCCAATTTAAATATTATGGGTCAATATTAAGGTCTGATATTGCGCCTTGCGTTAGTTAACCATTGAAAGATGTCTTTGAATTTTTAAAGCATTTTAGAACGCTTATTTCTTCATTTTAAGCATCTCAGAACACTCTATTTCGCATAGGCATACATAGTAAAATTTAGGGTCACGCTGTGTACCCCCTAAATGACCTATAATTATTTCCTGTGGTAGGGTACACTATTACCCTGTAATATAATACGTGGTCCAATTTAAAAATTATAGGTCAATATTAAGGTCCGATACCGTGCCGTTAGTTAACATAGAAAAATGTCTTTGAATTTTTAAAGCATTTTAGAACCCTTATTTCCTCATTTTAAGCTTCTCAGAACACTTTATTTCGCATAGGCATACATAGTAAACTTTAGGGTCACTCTGTGTACCCCCTAATTGACCTATAATTATTTCCTGTGGTAGGGTACACTATAACCCTGTAATATAATACGTGGTCCAATTTAAAAATTATAGGTCAATATTAAGGTCCGATACCGTGCCGTTAGTTAACATAGAAAAGTGTCTTCGTATTTCCTTGTTTTAATGAACTATTTAAAATATACATAGTGTACCCCCTAATTGACCTATAATTATTTCCTGTGGTAGGGTACACTATTACCCTGTAATATAATACCTGGTCCAATTTAAATATTATGGGTCAATATTAAGGTCTCATATTGCGCCTTGCGTTAGTTAACCATTGAAAGATGTCTTTGAATTTTTAAAGCATTTTAGAACGCTTATTTCTTCATTTTAAGCATCTCAGAGCACTCTATTTCACATAGGCATACATAGTAAAATTTAGGGTCACGCTGTGTACCCCCTAAATGACCTATAATTATTTCCTGTGGTAGGGTACACTATTACCCTGTAATATAATACGTGGTCCAATTTAAAAATTATAGGTCAATATTAAGGTCCGATACCGTGCCGTTAGTTAACATAGAAAAATGTCTTTGAATTTTTAAAGCATTTTAGAACGCTTATTTCCTCATTTTAAGCTTCTCAGAACACTTTATTTCGCATAGGCATACATAGTAAACTTTAGGGTCACTCTGTGTACCCCCTAATTGACCTATAATTATTTCCTGTGGTAGGGTACACTATAACCCTGTAATATAATACGTGGTCCAATTTAAAAATTATAGGTCAATATTAAGGTCCGATACCGTGCCGTTAGTTAACATAGAAAAGTGTCTTCGTATTTCCTTGTTTTAATGAACTATTTAAAATATACATAGTGTACCCCTAATTGACCTATAATTATTTCCTGTGGTAGGGTACACTATTACCCTGTAATATAATACCTGGTCCAATTTAAATATTATGGGTCAATATTAAGGTCTCATATTGCGCCTTGCGTCGAGTTCCCTTGTTCGAATTTCCTTGTTTTAATGCACTATTTAAAATATACATAGTGTACCCCCTAATTGACCTATAATTATTTCCTGAGGTAGGGTACACTATTACCCTCTGATATAATACCTGGCTCAAGTTAAATATTATGGGTCAATATTAAGGTCTGATATTGCGCCTTGCGTTAGTTAACCATTGAAAGATGTCTTTGAATTTTTAAAGCATTTTAGAACGCTGATTTCTTCATTTTAAGCATCTCAGAACACTCTATTTCGCATAGGCATACATAGTAAAATTTAGGGTCACGCTGTGTACCCCCTAAATGACCTATAATTATTTCCTGTGGTAGGGTACACTATTACCCTGTAATATAATACGTGGTCCAATTTAAAAATTATAGGTCAATATTAAGGTCCGATACCGTGCCGTTAGTTAACATAGAAAAATGTCTTTGAATTTTTAAAGCATTTTAGAACGCTTATTTCCTCATTTTAAGCTTCTCAGAACACTTTATTTCGCATAGGCATACATAGTAAACTTTAGGGTCACTCTGTGTACCCCCTAATTGACCTATAATTATTTCCTGTGGTAGGGTACACTATAACCCTGTAATATAATACGTGGTCCAATTTAAAAATTATAGGTCAATATTAAGGTCCGATACCGTGCCGTTAGTTAACATAGAAAAAGTCTTTGAATTTTTAAAGCATTTTAGAACGCTTATTTCCTCATTTTAAGCTTCTCAGAACACTTTATTTCGCATAGGCATACATAGTAAACTTTGGGGTCACTCTGTGTACCCCCTAATTGACCTATAATTATTTCCTGTGGTAGGGTACACTATTACCCTGTAATATAATACCTGGTCCAATTTAAATATTATGGGTCAATATTAAGGTCTGATATTGCGCCTTGCGTTAGTTAACCATTGAAAGATGTCTTTGAATTTTTAAAGCATTTTAGAACGCTTATTTCTTCATTTTAAGCATCTCAGAACACTCTATTT
Source organism: Parasteatoda tepidariorum (assembly GCF_982258835.1). NCBI lineage: Eukaryota > Metazoa > Arthropoda > Arachnida > Araneae > Theridiidae > Parasteatoda > Parasteatoda tepidariorum. The sequence goes on from NW_028257370.1 coordinate 1,720,340, forward strand.
CGCATAGGCATACATAGTAAAATTTAGGGTCACGCTGTGTACCCCCTAAATGACCTATAATTATTTCCTGTGGTAGGGTACACTATTACCCTGTAATATAATACGTGGTCCAATTTAAAAATTATAGGTCAATATTAAGGTCCGATACCGTGCCGTTAGTTAACATAGAAAAATGTCTTTGAATTTTTAAAGCATTTTAGAACGCTTATTTCCTCATTTTAAGCTTCTCAGAACACTTTATTTCGCATAGGCATACATAGTAAACTTTAGGGTCACTCTGTGTACCCCCTAATTGACCTATAATTATTTCCTGTGGTAGGGTACACTATAACCCTGTAATATAATACGTGGTCCAATTTAAAAATTATAGGTCAATATTAAGGTCCGATACCGTGCCGTTAGTTAACATAGAAAAGTGTCTTCGTATTTCCTTGTTTTAATGAACTATTTAAAATATACATAGTGTACCCCCTAATTGACCTATAATTATTTCCTGTGGTAGGGTACACTATTACCCTGTAATATAATACCTGGTCCAATTTAAATATTATGGGTCAATATTAAGGTCTCATATTGCGCCTTGCGTTAGTTAACCATTGAAAGATGTCTTTGAATTTTTAAAGCATTTTAGAACGCTTATTTCTTCATTTTAAGCTTCTCAGAACACTCTATTTCGCATAGGCATACATAGTAAAATTTAGGGTCACGCTGTGTACCCCCTAAATGACATATAATTATTTCCTGTGGTATGGTACACTATTACCCTGTAATATAATACGTGGTCCAATTTAAAAATTATAGGTCAATATTAAGTTCCGATACCGTGCCGTTAGTTAACATTGAAAAATGTCTTCGTATTTCCTTGTTTTAATGCACTATTTAAAATATACATAGTGTACCCCCTAATTGACCTATAATTATTTCCTGTGGTAGGGTACACTATTACCCTGTAATATAATACCTGGTCCAATTTAAATATTATGGGTCAATATTAAGGTTTGATATTGCGCCTTGCGTTAGTTAACCATTGAAAGATGTCTTTGAATTTTTAAAGCATTTTAGAACGCTTATTTCTTCATTTTAAGCTTCTCAGAACACTTTATTTCGCATATCCATACATAGTAAACTTTAGGGTCACGCTGTGTACCCCCTAATTGACCTATAATTATTTCCTGTGGTAGGGTACACTATTACCCTGTAATATAATAGGTGGTCCAATTTAAAAATTATAGGTCAATATTAAGGTCCGATACCGTGACGTTAGTTAGCATAGAAAAATGTCTTTGAATTTTTAAAGCATTTTAGAACGCTTATTTCCTCATTTTAAGCTTCTCAGAACACTTTATTTCGCATAGGCATACATAGTAAACTTTAGGGTCACTCTGCGTACCCCCTAATTGACCTATAATTATTTCCTGTGGTAGGGTACACTATAACCCTGTAATATAATACGTGGTCCAATTTAAAAATTATAGGTCAATATTAAGGTCCGATACCGTGCCGTTAGTTAACATAGAAAAGTGTCTTCGAATTTCCTTGTTTTAATGCACTATTTAAAATATACATAGTGTACCCCCTAATTGACCTATAATTATTTCCTGTGGTAGGGTACACTATTACCCTGTAATATAATACCTGGTCCAATTTAAATATTATGGGTCAATATTAAGGTCTCATATTGCGCCTTGCGTTAGTTAACCATTGAAAGATGTCTTTGAATTTTTAAAGCATTTTAGAACGCTTATTTCTTCATTTTAAGCTTCTCAGAACACTCTATTTCGCATGGGCATACATAGTAAAATTTAGGGTCACGCTGTGTACCCCCTAAATGACATATAATTATTTCCTGTGGTAGGGTACACTATTACCCTGTAATATAATACGTGGTCCAATTTAAAAATTATAGGTCAATATTAAGGTCCGATACCGTGCCGTTAGTTAACATAGAAAAATGTCTTTGAATTTTTAAAGCATTTTAGAACGCTTATTTCCTCATTTTAAGCTTCTCAGAACACTTTATTTCGCATAGGCATACATAGTAAACTTTAGGGTCACTCTGTGTACCCCCTAATTGACCTATAATTATTTCCTGTGGTAGGGTACACTATAACCCTGTAATATAATACGTGGTCCAATTTAAAAATTATAGGTCAATATTAAGGTCCGATACCGTGCCGTTAGTTAACATAGAAAAGTGTCTTCGTATTTCCTTGTTTTAATGAACTATTTAAAATATACATAGTGTACCCCCTAATTGACCTATAATTATTTCCTGTGGTAGGGTACACTATTACCCTGTAATATAATACCTGGTCCAATTTAAATATTATGGGTCAATATTAAGGTCTCATATTGCGCCTTGCGTTAGTTAACCATTGAAAGATGTCTTTGAATTTTTAAAGCATTTTAGAACGCTTATTTCTTCATTTTAAGCTTCTCAGAACACTTTATTTCGCATATCCATACATAGTAAACTTTAGGGTCACGCTGTGTACCCCCTAATTGACCTATAATTATTTCCTGTGGTAGGGTACACTATTACCCTGTAATATAATAGGTGGTCCAATTTAAAAATTATAGGTCAATATTAAGGTCCGATACCGTGCCGTTAGTTAGCATAGAAAAATGTCTTTGAATTTTTAAAGCATTTTAGAACGCTTATTTCCTCATTTTAAGCTTCTCAGAACACTTTATTTCGCATAGGCATACATAGTAAACTTTAGGGTCACTCTGCGTACCCCCTAATTGACCTATAATTATTTCCTGTGGTAGGATACACTATAACCCTGTAATATAAAACGTGGTCCAATTTAAAAATTATAGGTCAATATTAAGGTCCGATACCGTGCCGTTAGTTAACATAGAAAAGTGTCTTCGAATTTCCTTGTTTTAATGCACTATTTAAAATATACATAGTGTACCCCCTAATTGACCTATAATTATTTCCTGTGGTAGGGTACACTATTACCCTCTGATATAATACCTGGTTCAAGTTAAATATTATGGGTCAATATTAAGGTCTGATATTGCGCCTTGCGTTAGTTAACCATTGAAAGATGTCTTTGAATTTTTAAAGCATTTTAGAACGCTTATTTCTTCATTTTAAGCATCTCAGAACACTCTATTTCGCATAGGCATACATAGTAAAATTTAGGGTCACGCTGTGTACCCCCTAAATGACCTATACTTATTTCCTGTGGTAGGGTACACTATTACCCTGTAATATAATACGTGGTCCAATTTAAAAATTATAGATCAATATTAAGGTCCGATACCGTGCCGTTAGTTAACATAGAAAAATGTCTTTGAATTTTTAAAGCATTTTAGAACGCTTATTTCCTCATTTTAAGCTTCTCAGAACACTTTATTTCGCATAGGCATACATAGTAAACTTTAGGGTCTCTCTGTGTACCCCCTAATTGACCTATAATTATTTCCTGTGGTAGGGTACACTATAACCCTGTAATATAATACGTGGTCCAATTTAAAAATTATAGGTCAATATTAAGGTCCGATACCGTGCCGTTAGTTAACATAGAAAAATGTCTTTGAATTTTTAAAGCATTTTAGAACGCTTATTTCCTCATTTTAAGCTTCTCAGAACACTTTATTTCGCGAAGGCATACATAGTAAACTTTAGGGTCACTCTGTGTACCCCCTAATTGACCTATAATTATTTCCTGTGGTAGGGTACACTATTACCCTGTAATATAATACCTGGTCCAATTTAAATATTATGGGTCAATATTAAGGTCTGATATTGCGCCTTGCGTTAGTTAACCATTGAAAGATGTCTTTGAATTTTTAAAGCATTTTAGAACGCTTATTTCCTCATTTTAAGCTTCTCAGAACACTTTATTTCGCATAGGCATACATAGTAAACTTTAGGGTCACTCTGTGTACCCCCTAATTGACCTATAATTATTTCCTGTGGTAGGGTACACTATAACCCTGTAATATAATACGAGGTCCAATTTAAAAATTATAGGTCAATTTTAAGGTCCGATACCGTGCCGTTAGTTAACATAGAAAAGTGTCTTCGTATTTCCTTGTTTTAATGAACTATTTAAAATATACATAGTGTACCCCCTAATTGACCTATAATTATTTCCTGTGGTAGGGTACACTATTACCCTGTAATATAATACCTGGTCCAATTTAAATATTATGGGTCAATATTAAGGTCTCATATTGCGCCTTGCGTTAGTTAACCATTGAAAGATGTCTTTGAATTTTTAAAGCATTTTAGAACGCTTATTTCTTCATTTTAAGCTTCTTAGAACACTCTATTTCGCATAGGCATACATAGTAAAATTTAGGGTCACGCTGTGTACCCCCTAAATGACATATAATTATTTCCTGTGGTATGGTACACTATTACCCTGTAATATAATACGTGGTCCAATTTAAAAATTATAGGTCAATATTAAGTTCCGATACCGTGCCGTTAGTTAACATTGAAAAATGTCTTCGTATTTCCTTGTTTTAATGCACTATTTAAAATATACATAGTGTACCCCCTAATTGACCTATAATTATTTCCTGTGGTAGGGTACACTATTACCCTGTAATATAATACCTGGTCCAATTTAAATATTATGGGTCAATATTAAGGTCTCATATTGCGCCTTGCGTTAGTTAACCATTGAAAGATGTCTTTGAATTTTTAAAGCATTTTAGAACGCTTATTTCTTCATTTTAAGCTTCTCAGAACACTCTATTTCGCATAGGCATACATAGTAAAATTTAGGGTCACGCTGTGTACCCCCTAAATGACATATAATTATTTCCTGTGGTATGGTACACTATTACCCTGTAATATAATACGTGGTCCAATTTAAAAATTATAGGTCAATATTAAGTTCCGATACCGTGCCGTTAGTTAACATTGAAAAATGTCTTCGTATTTCCTTGTTTTAATGCACTATTTAAAATATACATAGTGTACCCCCTAATTGACCTATAATTATTTCCTGTGGTAGGGTACACTATTACCCTGTAATATAATACCTGGTCCAATTTAAATATTATGGGTCAATATTAAGGTTTGATATTGCGCCTTGCGTTAGTTAACCATTGAAAGATGTCTTTGAATTTTTAAAGCATTTTAGAACGCTTATTTCTTCATTTTAAGCTTCTCAGAACACTTTATTTCGCATATCCATACATAGTAAACTTTAGGGTCACGCTGTGTACCCCCTAATTGACCTATAATTATTTCCTGTGGTAGGGTACACTATTACCCTGTAATATAATAGGTGGTCCAATTTAAAAATTATAGGTCAATATTAAGGTCCGATACCGTGACGTTAGTTAGCATAGAAAAATGTCTTTGAATTTTTAAAGCATTTTAGAACGCTTATTTCCTCATTTTAAGCTTCTCAGAACACTTTATTTCGCATAGGCATACATAGTAAACTTTAGGGTCACTCTGCGTACCCCCTAATTGACCTATAATTATTTCCTGTGGTAGGGTACACTATAACCCTGTAATATAATACGTGGTCCAATTTAAAAATTATAGGTCAATATTAAGGTCCGATACCGTGCCGTTAGTTAACATAGAAAAGTGTCTTCGAATTTCCTTGTTTTAATGCACTATTTAAAATATACATAGTGTACCCCCTAATTGACCTATAATTATTTCCTGTGGTAGGGTACACTATTACCCTGTAATATAATACCTGGTCCAATTTAAATATTATGGGTCAATATTAAGGTCTCATATTGCGCCTTGCGTTAGTTAACCATTGAAAGATGTCTTTGAATTTTTAAAGCATTTTAGAACGCTTATTTCTTCATTTTAAGCTTCTCAGAACACTCTATTTCGCATGGGCATACATAGTAAAATTTAGGGTCACGCTGTGTACCCCCTAAATGACATATAATTATTTCCTGTGGTAGGGTACACTATTACCCTGTAATATAATACGTGGTCCAATTTAAAAATTATAGGTCAATATTAAGGTCCGATACCGTGCCGTTAGTTAACATAGAAAAATGTCTTTGAATTTTTAAAGCATTTTAGAACGCTTATTTCCTCATTTTAAGCTTCTCAGAACACTTTATTTCGCATAGGCATACATAGTAAACTTTAGGGTCACTCTGTGTACCCCCTAATTGACCTATAATTATTTCCTGTGGTAGGGTACACTATAACCCTGTAATATAATACGTGGTCCAATTTAAAAATTATAGGTCAATATTAAGGTCCGATACCGTGCCGTTAGTTAACATAGAAAAGTGTCTTCGTATTTCCTTGTTTTAATGAACTATTTAAAATATACATAGTGTACCCCCTAATTGACCTATAATTATTTCCTGTGGTAGGGTACACTATTACCCTGTAATATAATACCTGGTCCAATTTAAATATTATGGGTCAATATTAAGGTCTCATATTGCGCCTTGCGTTAGTTAACCATTGAAAGATGTCTTTGAATTTTTAAAGCATTTTAGAACGCTTATTTCTTCATTTTAAGCTTCTCAGAACACTTTATTTCGCATATCCATACATAGTAAACTTTAGGGTCACGCTGTGTACCCCCTAATTGACCTATAATTATTTCCTGTGGTAGGGTACACTATTACCCTGTAATATAATAGGTGGTCCAATTTAAAAATTATAGGTCAATATTAAGGTCCGATACCGTGCCGTTAGTTAGCATAGAAAAATGTCTTTGAATTTTTAAAGCATTTTAGAACGCTTATTTCCTCATTTTAAGCTTCTCAGAACACTTTATTTCGCATAGGCATACATAGTAAACTTTAGGGTCACTCTGCGTACCCCCTAATTGACCTATAATTATTTCCTGTGGTAGGATACACTATAACCCTGTAATATAAAACGTGGTCCAATTTAAAAATTATAGGTCAATATTAAGGTCCGATACCGTGCCGTTAGTTAACATAGAAAAGTGTCTTCGAATTTCCTTGTTTTAATGCACTATTTAAAATATACATAGTGTACCCCCTAATTGACCTATAATTATTTCCTGTGGTAGGGTACACTATTACCCTCTGATATAATACCTGGTTCAAGTTAAATATTATGGGTCAATATTAAGGTCTGATATTGCGCCTTGCGTTAGTTAACCATTGAAAGATGTCTTTGAATTTTTAAAGCATTTTAGAACGCTTATTTCTTCATTTTAAGCATCTCAGAACACTCTATTTCGCATAGGCATACATAGTAAAATTTAGGGTCACGCTGTGTACCCCCTAAATGACCTATACTTATTTCCTGTGGTAGGGTACACTATTACCCTGTAATATAATACGTGGTCCAATTTAAAAATTATAGATCAATATTAAGGTCCGATACCGTGCCGTTAGTTAACATAGAAAAATGTCTTTGAATTTTTAAAGCATTTTAGAACGCTTATTTCCTCATTTTAAGCTTCTCAGAACACTTTATTTCGCATAGGCATACATAGTAAACTTTAGGGTCTCTCTGTGTACCCCCTAATTGACCTATAATTATTTCCTGTGGTAGGGTACACTATAACCCTGTAATATAATACGTGGTCCAATTTAAAAATTATAGGTCAATATTAAGGTCCGATACCGTGCCGTTAGTTAACATAGAAAAATGTCTTTGAATTTTTAAAGCATTTTAGAACGCTTATTTCCTCATTTTAAGCTTCTCAGAACACTTTATTTCGCGAAGGCATACATAGTAAACTTTAGGGTCACTCTGTGTACCCCCTAATTGACCTATAATTATTTCCTGTGGTAGGGTACACTATTACCCTGTAATATAATACCTGGTCCAATTTAAATATTATGGGTCAATATTAAGGTCTGATATTGCGCCTTGCGTTAGTTAACCATTGAAAGATGTCTTTGAATTTTTAAAGCATTTTAGAACGCTTATTTCTTCATTTTAAGCATCTCAGAACACTCTATTTCGCATAGGCATACATAGTAAAATTTAGGGTCACGCTGTGTACCCCCTAAATGACCTATAATTATTTCCTGTGGTAGGGTACACTATTACCCTGTAATATAATACGTGGTCCAATTTAAAAATTATAGGTCAATATTAAGGTCCGATACCGTGCCGTTAGTTAACATAGAAAAATGTCTTTGAATTTTTAAAGCATTTTAGAACGCTTATTTCCTCATTTTAAGCTTCTCAGAACACTTTATTTCGCATAGGCATACATAGTAAACTTTAGGGTCACTCTGTGTACCCCCTAATTGACCTATAATTATTTCCTGTGGTAGGGTACACTATAACCCTGTAATATAATACGAGGTCCAATTTAAAAATTATAGGTCAATTTTAAGGTCCGATACCGTTCCGTTAGTTAACATAGAAAAGTGTCTTCGTATTTCCTTGTTTTAATGAACTATTTAAAATATACATAGTGTACCCCCTAATTGACCTATAATTATTTCCTGTGGTAGGGTACACTATTACCCTGTAATATAATACCTGGTCCAATTTAAATATTATGGGTCAATATTAAGGTCTCATATTGCGCCTTGCGTTAGTTAACCATTGAAAGATGTCTTTGAATTTTTAAAGCATTTTAGAACGCTTATTTCTTCATTTTAAGCTTCTTAGAACACTCTATTTCGCATAGGCATACATAGTAAAATTTAGGGTCACGCTGTGTACCCCCTAAATGACATATAATTATTTCCTGTGGTATGGTACACTATTACCCTGTAATATAATACGTGGTCCAATTTAAAAATTATAGGTCAATATTAAGTTCCGATACCGTGCCGTTAGTTAACATTGAAAAATGTCTTCGTATTTCCTTGTTTTAATGCACTATTTAAAATATACATAGTGTACCCCCTAATTGACCTATAATTATTTCCTGTGGTAGGGTACACTATTACCCTGTAATATAATACCTGGTCCAATTTAAATATTATGGGTCAATATTAAGGTTTGATATTGCGCCTTGCGTTAGTTAACCATTGAAAGATGTCTTTGAATTTTTAAAGCATTTTAGAACGCTTATTTCTTCATTTTAAGCTTCTCAGAACACTTTATTTCGCATATCCATACATAGTAAACTTTAGGGTCACGCTGTGTACCCCCTAATTGACCTATAATTATTTCCTGTGGTAGGGTACACTATTACCCTGTAATATAATAGGTGGTCCAATTTAAAAATTATAGGTCAATATTAAGGTCCGATACCGTGCCGTTAGTTAGCATAGAAAAATGTCTTTGAATTTTTAAAGCATTTTAGAACGCTTATTTCCTCATTTTAAGCTTCTCAGAACACTTTATTTCGCATATCGCATAGGCATACATAGTAAACTTTAGGGTCACTCTGCGTACCCCCTAACTGACCTATAATTATTTCCTGTGGTAGGGTACACTATAACCCTGTAATATAATACGTGGTCCAATTTAAAAATTATAGGTCAATATTAAGGTCCGATACCGTGCCGTTAGTTAACATAGAAAAGTGTCTTCGTATTTCCTTGTTTTAATGCACTATTTAAAATATACATAGTGTACCCCCTAATTGACCTATAATTATTTCCTGTGGTAGGGTACACTATTACCCTGTAATATAATACCTGGTCCAATTTAAATATTATGGGTCAATATTAAGGTCTGATATTGCGCCTTGCGCTAGTTAACCATTGAAAGATGTCTTTGAATTTTTAAAGCATTTTAGAACGCTTATTTCTTCATTTTAAGCTTCTCAGAACACTCTATTTCGCATAAGCATACATAGTAAAATTTAGGGTCACGCTGTGTACCCCCTAAATGACCTATAATTATTTCCTGTGGTAGGGTACACTATTACCCTGTAATATAATACGTGGTCCAATTTAAAAATTATAGGTCAATATTAAGGTCCGATACCGTGCCGTTAGTTAACATAGAAAAATGTCTTTGAATTTTTAAAGCATTTTAGAACGCTTATTTCCTCATTTTAAGCTTCTCAGAACACTTTATTTCGCATAGGCATACATAGTAAACTTTAGGGTCACTCTGTGTACCCCCTAATTGACCTATAATTATTTCCTGTGGTAGGGTACACTATAACCCTGTAATATAATACGTGGTCCAATTTAAAAATTATAGGTCAATATTAAGGTCCGATACCGTGCCGTTAGTTAACATAGAAAAGTGTCTTCGTATTTCCTTGTTTTAATGAACTATTTAAAATATACATAGTGTACCCCCTAATTGACCTATAATTATTTCCTGTGGTAGGGTACACTATTACCCTGTAATATAATACCTGGTCCAATTTAAATATTATGGGTCAATATTAAGGTCTCATATTGCGCCTTGCGTTAGTTAACCATTGAAAGATGTCTTTGAATTTTTAAAGCATTTTAGAACGCTTATTTCTTCATTTTAAGCTTCTCAGAACACTCTATTTCGCATAGGCATACATAGTAAAATTTAGGGTCACGCTGTGTACCCCCTAAATGACATATAATTATTTCCTGTGGTATGGTACACTATTACCCTGTAATATAATACGTGGTCCAATTTAAAAATTATAGGTCAATATTAAGTTCCGATACCGTGCCGTTAGTTAACATTGAAAAATGTCTTCGTATTTCCTTGTTTTAATGCACTATTTAAAATATACATAGTGTACCCCCTAATTGACCTATAATTATTCCCTGTGGTAGGGTACACTATTACCCTGTAATACAATACCTGGTTCAATTTAAATATTATGGGTCAATATTAAGGTTTGATATTGCGCCTTGCGTTAGTTAACCATTGAAAGATGTCTTTGAATTTTTAAAGCATTTTAGAACGCTTATTTCTTCATTTTAAGCTTCTCAGAACACTTTATTTCGCATATCCATACATAGTAAACTTTAGGGTCACGCTGTGTACCCCCTAATTGACCTATAATTATTTCCTGTGGTAGGGTACACTATTACCCTGTAATATAATAGGTGGTCCAATTTAAAAATTATAGGTCAATATTAAGGTCCGATACCGTGCCGTTAGTTAGCATAGAAAAATGTCTTTGAATTTTTAAAGCATTTTAGAACGCTTATTTCCTCATTTTAAGCTTCTCAGAACACTTTATTTCGCATAGGCATACATAGTAAACTTTAGGGTCACTCTGCGTACCCCCTAATTGACCTATAATTATTTCCTGTGGTAGGGTACACTATAACCCTGTAATACAATACGTGGTCCAATTTAAAAATTATAGGTCAATATTAAGGTCCGATACCGTGCCGTTAGTTAACATAGAAAAGTGTCTTCGTATTTCCTTGTTTTAATGAACTATTTAAAATATACATAGTGTACCCCCTAATTGACCTATAATTATTTCCTGTGGTAGGGTACACTATTACCCTGTAATATAATACCTGGTCCAATTTAAATATTATGGGTCAATATTAAGGTCTGATATTGCGCCTTGCGTTAGTTAACCATTGAAAGATGTCTTTGAATTTTTAAAGCATTTTAGAACGCTTATTTCTTCATTTTAAGCATCTCAGAACACTCTATTTCGCATAGGCATACATAGTAAAATTTAGGTTCACGCTGTGTACCCCCTAAATGACCTATAATTATTTCCTGTGGTAGGGTACACTATTACCCTGTAATATAATACGTGGTCCAATTTAAAAATTATAGGTCAATATTAAGGTCCGATACCGTGCCGTTAGTTAACATAGAAAAATGTCTTTGAATTTTTAAAGCATTTTAGAACGCTTATTTCCTCATCTTAAGCTTCTCAGAACACTTTATTTCGCATAGGCATACATAGTAAACTTTAGGGTCACTCTGTGTACCCCCTAATTGACCTATAATTATTTCCTGTGGTAGGGTACACTATAACCCTGTAATATAATACGTGGTCCAATTTAAAAATTATAGGTCAATATTAAGGTCCGATACCGTGCCGTTAGTTAACATAGAAAAGTGTCTTCGTATTTTCTTGTTTTAATGCACTATTTAAAACATACATAGTGTACCCCCTAATTGACCTATAATTATTTCCTGTTGTAGGGTACACTATTTCCCTGTAATATAATACCTGGTCTAATTGAAATATTATGGTTCCATATTAAGGTCTGATATCGCGCTTTGCGTTAGTTAACCATTGAAAGATGTCTTTGAATTTTTAAAGCATTTTAGAACGCTTATTTCTTCATTTTAAGCTTCTCAGAACACTCTATTTCGCAGAGGCATACATAGAGAACTTTAGGGTCACGCTGTGTACCCCCTGATTGACCTATAATTATTTCCTGTGGTAGGGTACACTATTACCCTGTAATATAATACGTGGTCCAATTTAAAAATTATAGGTCAATATTAAGGTCCGATACCGTGCCGTTAGTTAACATAGAAAAATGTCTTTGAATTTTTAAAGCATTTTAGAACGCTTATTTCCTCATTTTAAGCTTCTCAGAACACTTTATTTCGCATAGGCATACATAGTAAACTTTAGGGTCACTCTGTGTACCCCCTAATTGACCTATAATTATTTCCTGTGGTAGGGTACACTATAACCCTGTAATATAATACGTGGTCCAATTTAAAAATTATAGGTCAATATTAAGGTCCGATACCGTGCCGTTAGTTAACATAGAAAAGTGTCTTCGTATTTCCTTGTTTTAATGAACTATTTAAAATATACATAGTGTACCCCCTAATTGACCTATAATTATTTCCTGTGGTAGGGTACACTATTACCCTGTAATATAATACCTGGTCCAATTTAAATATTATGGGTCAATATTAAGGTCTCATATTGCGCCTTGCGTTAGTTAACCATTGAAAGATGTCTTTGAATTTTTAAAGCATTTTAGAACGCTTATTTCTTCATTTTAAGCTTCTCAGAACACTCTATTTCGCATAGGCATACATAGTAAAATTTAGGGTCACGCTGTGTACCCCCTAAATGACATATAATTATTTCCTGTGGTATGGTACACTATTACCCTGTAATATAATACGTGGTCCAATTTAAAAATTATAGGTCAATATTAAGTTCCGATACCGTGCCGTTAGTTAACATTGAAAAATGTCTTCGTATTTCCTTGTTTTAATGCACTATTTAAAATATACATAGTGTACCCCCTAATTGACCTATAATTATTTCCTGTGGTAGGGTACACTATTACCCTGTAATACAATACCTGGTTCAATTTAAATATTATGGGTCAATATTAAGGTTTGATATTGCGCCTTGCGTTAGTTAACCATTGAAAGATGTCTTTGAATTTTTAAAGCATTTTAGAACGCTTATTTCTTCATTTTAAGCTTCTCAGAACACTTTATTTCGCATATCCATACATAGTAAACTTTAGGGTCACGCTGTGTACCCCCTAATTGACCTATAATTATTTCCTGTGGTAGGGTACACTATTACCCTGTAATATAATAGGTGGTCCAATTTAAAAATTATAGGTCAATATTAAGGTCCGATACCGTGCCGTTAGTTAGCATAGAAAAATGTCTTTGAATTTTTAAAGCATTTTAGAACGCTTATTTCCTCATTTTAAGCTTCTCAGAACACTTTATTTCGCATAGGCATACATAGTAAACTTTAGGGTCACTCTGCGTACCCCCTAATTGACCTATAATTATTTCCTGTGGTAGGGTACACTATAACCCTGTAATATAATACGTGGTCCAATTTAAAAATTATAGGTCAATATTAAGTTCCGATACCGTGCCGTTAGTTAACATAGAAAAGTGTCTTCGTATTTCCTTGTTTTAATGAACTATTTAAAATATACATAGTGTACCCCCTAATTGACCTATAATTATTTCCTGTGGTAGGGTACACTATTACCCTGTAATACAATACCTGGTTCAATTTAAATATTATGGGTCAATATTAAGGTTTGATATTGCGCCTTGCGTTAGTTAACCATTGAAAGATGTCTTTGAATTTTTAAAGCATTTTAGAACGCTTATTTCTTCATTTTAAGCTTCTCAGAACACTTTATTTCGCATATCCATACATAGTAAACTTTAGGGTCACGCTGTGTACCCCCTAATTGACCTATAATTATTTCCTGTGGTAGGGTACACTATTACCCTGTAATATAATAGGTGGTCCCATTTAAAAATTATAGGTCAATATTAAGGTCCGATACCGTGCCGTTAGTTAGCATAGAAAAATGTCTTTGAATTTTTAAAGCATTTTAGAACGCTTATTTCCTCATTTTAAGCTTCTCAGAACACTTTATTTCGCATAGGCATACATAGTAAACTTTAGGGTCACTCTGCGTACCCCCTAATTGACCTATAATTATTTCCTGTGGAAGGGTACACTATAACCCTGTAATATAATACGTGGTCCAATTTAAAAATTATAGGTCAATATTAAGGTCCGATACCGTGCCGTTAGTTAACATAGAAAAGTGTCTTCGTATTTCCTTGTTTTAATGCACTATTTAAAATATACATAGTGTACCCCCTAATTGACCTATAATTATTTCCTGTGGTAGGGTACACTATTACCCTGTAATATAATACCTGGTCCAATTTAAATATTATGGGTCAATATTAAGGTCTGATATTGCGCCTTGCGTTAGTTAACCATTGAAAGATGTCTTTGAATTTTTAAAGATTTAGAACGCTTATTTCTTCATTTTAAGCATCTCAGAACACTCTATTTCGCATAGGCATACATAGTAAAATTTAGGTTCACGCTGTGTACCCCCTAAATGACCTATAATTATTTCCTGTGGTAGGGTACACTATTTTCCTGTAATATAATACGTGGTCCAATTTAAAAATTATAGGTCAATATTAAGGTCCGATACCGTGCCGTTAGTTAACATAGAAAAATGTCTTTGAATTTTTAAAGCATTTTAGAACGCTTATTTCCTCATCTTAAGCTTCTCAGAACACTTTATTTCGCATAGGCATACATAGTAAACTTTAGGGTCACTCTGTGTACCCCCTAATTGACCTATAATTATTTCCTGTGGTAGGGTACACTATAACCCTGTAATATAATACGTGGTCCAATTTAAAAATTATAGGTCAATATTAAGGTCCGATACCGTGCCGTTAGTTAACATAGAAAAGTGTCTTCGTATTTTCTTGTTTTAATGCACTATTTAAAACATACATAGTGTACCCCCTAATTGACCTATAATTATTTCCTGTTGTAGGGTACACTATTTCCCTGTAATATAATACCTGGTCTAATTGAAATATTATGGTTCCATATTAAGGTCTGATATCGCGCTTTGCGTTAGTTAACCATTGAAAGATGTCTTTGAATTTTTAAAGCATTTTAGAACGCTTATTTCTTCATTTTAAGCTTCTCAGAACACTCTATTTCGCAGAGGCATACATAGAGAACTTTAGGGTCACGCTGTGTACCCCCTAATTGACCTATAATTATTTCTTGTGGTAGGGTACACTATTACCCTATAATATAATACGTGGTCCAATTTAAAAATTATAGGTCAATATTAAGGTCCGATACCGTGCCGTTAGTTAACATAGAAAAGTGTCTTTGAATTTTTAAAGCATTTTAGAACGCTTATTTCCTCATTTTAAGCTTCTCAGAACACTTTATTTCGCATAGGCATACATAGTAAACTTTAGGGTCACACTGTGTACCCCCTAATTGACCTATAATTATTTCCTGTGGTAGGGTGCACTATTACCCTGTAATATAATACCTGGTCCAATTCAAATATTATGGGTCAATATTAAGGTCTGATATTGCGCCTTGCGTTAGTTAACCATTGAAAGATGTCTTTGAATTTTTAAAGAATTTAAAACGCTAATTTCTTTATTTTAAGCTTCTCAGACCACTCTATTTCGCATAGGCATACATAGTAAACTTTAGGGTCACGCTGTGTACCCTCTAATTGACCTATAATTATTTCCTGTGGTAGGGTACACTATTACCCTATAATATAATACGTGGTCCAATTTAAAAATTATAGGTCAATATTAAGGTCCGATACCGTGCCGTTAGTTAACATAGAAAAGTGTCTTCGTATTTCCTTGTTTGAATGCACTATTTAAAATATACATAGTGTACCCCCTAATTGACCTATAATTATTTCCTGTGGTAGGGTACACTATTACCCTGTAATATAATACCTGGTCCAATTTAAATATTATGGGTCAATATTAAGGTCTGATATTGCGTCTTGCGCTAGTTAACCATTGAAAGATGTCTTTGAATTTTTAAAGCATTTTAGAACGCTTATTTTTTCATTTTAAGCTTCTCAGAACACTCTATTTCGCATAAGCATGCATAGTAAAATTTAGGGTCACGCTGTGTACCCCCTAAATGACCTATAATTATTTCCTGTGGTAGGGTACACTATTACCCTGTAATATAATACGTGGTCCAATTTAAAAATTATAGGTCAATATTAAGGTCCGATACCGTGCCGTTAGTTAACATTGAAAAATGTCTTTGCATTTTTAAAGCATTTTAGAACGCTTATTTCCTTATTTTAAGCTTCTCAGAACACTTTATTTCGCATAGGCATACATAGTAAACTTTAGGGTCACTCTGCGTACCCCCTAATTGACCTATAATTATTTCCTGTGGTAGGGTACACTATAACCCTGTAATATAATACGTGGTCCAATTTAAAAATTATAGGTCAATATTAAGGTCCGATACCGTGCCGTTAGTTAACATAGAAAAGTGTCTTCGTATTTCCTTGTTTTAATGCACTATTTAAAATATACATAGTGTACCCCCTAATTGACCTATAATTATTTCCTGTGGTAGGGTACACTATTACCCTGTAATATAATACCTGGTCCAATTTAAATATTATGGGTCAATATTAAGGTCTGATATTGCGCCTTGCGTTAGTTAACCATTGAAAGATGTCTTTGAATTTTTAAAGATTTAGAACGCTTATTTCTTCATTTTAAGCATCTCAGAACACTCTATTTCGCATAGGCATACATAGTAAAATTTAGGTTCACGCTGTGTACCCCCTAAATGACCTATAATTATTTCCTGTGGTAGGGTACACTATTTTCCTGTAATATAATACGTGGTCCAATTTAAAAATTATAGGTCAATATTAAGGTCCGATACCGTGCCGTTAGTTAACATAGAAAAATGTCTTTGAATTTTTAAAGCATTTTAGAACGCTTATTTCCTCATCTTAAGCTTCTCAGAACACTTTATTTCGCATAGGCATACATAGTAAACTTTAGGGTCACTCTGTGTACCCCCTAATTGACCTATAATTATTTCCTGTGGTAGGGTACACTATAACCCTGTAATATAATACGTGGTCCAATTTAAAAATTATAGGTCAATATTAAGGTCCGATACCGTGCCGTTAGTTAACATAGAAAAGTGTCTTCGTATTTTCTTGTTTTAATGCACTATTTAAAACATACATAGTGTACCCCCTAATTGACCTATAATTATTTCCTGTTGTAGGGTACACTATTTCCCTGTAATATAATACCTGGTCTAATTGAAATATTATGGTTCCATATTAAGGTCTGATATCGCGCTTTGCGTTAGTTAACCATTGAAAGATGTCTTTGAATTTTTAAAGCATTTTAGAACGCTTATTTCTTCATTTTAAGCTTCTCAGAACACTCTATTTCGCAGAGGCATACATAGAGAACTTTAGGGTCACGCTGTGTACCCCCTAATAGACCTATAATTATTTCTTGTGGTAGGGTACACTATTACCCTATAATATAATACGTGGTCCAATTTAAAAATTATAGGTCAATATTAAGGTCCGATACCGTGCCGTTAGTTAACATAGAAAAGTGTCTTTGAATTTTTAAAGCATTTTAGAACGCTTATTTCCTCATTTTAAGCTTCTCAGAACACTTTATTTCGCATAGGCATACATAGTAAACTTTAGGGTCACACTGTGTACCCCCTAATTGACCTATAATTATTTCCTGTGGTAGGGTGCACTATTACCCTGTAATATAATACCTGGTCCAATTCAAATATTATGGGTCAATATTAAGGTCTGATATTGCGCCTTGCGTTAGTTAACCATTGAAAGATATCTTTGAATTTTTAAAGAATTTAAAACGCTAATTTCTTTATTTTAAGCTTCTCAGACCACTCTATTTCGCATAGGCATACATAGTAAATTTTAGGGTCACGCTGTGTACCCTCTAATTGACCTATAATTATTTCCTGTGGTAGGGTACACTATTACCCTATAATATAATACGTGGTCCAATTTAAAAATTATAGGTCAATATTAAGGTCCGATACCGTGCCGTTAGTTAACATAGAAAAGTGTCTTCGTATTTCCTTGTTTGAATGCACTATTTAAAATATACATAGTGTACCCCCTAATTGACCTATAATTATTTCCTGTGGTAGGGTACACTATTACCCTGTAATATAATACCTGGTCCAATTTAAATATTATGGGTCAATATTAAGGTCTGATATTGCGTCTTGCGCTAGTTAACCATTGAAAGATGTCTTTGAATTTTTAAAGCATTTTAGAACGCTTATTTTTTCATTTTAAGCTTCTCAGAACACTCTATTTCGCATAAGCATGCATAGTAAAATTTAGGGTCACGCTGTGTACCCCCTAAATGACCTATAATTATTTCCTGTGGTAGGGTACACTATTACCCTGTAATATAATACGTGGTCCAATTTAAAAATTATAGGTCAATATTAAGGTCCGATACCGTGCCGTTAGTTAACATTGAAAAATGTCTTTGCATTTTTAAAGCATTTTAGAACGCTTATTTCCTTATTTTAAGCTTCTCAGAACACTTTATTTCGCATAGGCATACATAGTAAACTTTAGGGTCACGCTGTGTACCCCCTAATTGACCTATAATTATTTCCTGTGGTAGGATACACTATAACCCTGTAATATAAGACGTGGTCCAATTTAAAAATTATAGGTCAATATTAAGGTCCGATACCGTGCCGTTAGTTAACATAGAAAAGTGTCTTCGAATTTCCTTGTTTTAATGCACTATTTAAAATATACATAGTGTACCCCCTAATTGACCTATAATTATTTCCTGTGGTAGGGTACACTATTACCCTGTAATATAATACCTGGTCCAATTTAAATATTATGGGTCAATATTAAGGTCTGATATTGCGCCTTGCGTTAGTTAACCATTGAAAGATGTCTTTGAATTTTTAAAGCATTTTTGAACGCTTATTTCTTCATTTTAAGCATCTCAGAACACTCTATTTCGCATAGGCATGCATAGTAAAATTTAGGGTCACACTGTGTACCCCCTAAATGACCTATAATTATTTCCTGTGGTAGGGTACACTATTACCCTGTAATATAATACGTGGTCCAATTTAAAAATTATAGGTCAATATTAAGGTCCGATAACGTGCCGTTAGTTAACATAGAAAAATGTCTTTGAATTTTTAAAGCATTTTAGAACGCTTATTTCCTCATTTTAAGCTTCTCAGAACACTTTATTTCGCGTAGGCATACATAGTAAACTTTAGGGTCACTCTGTGTACCCCCTAATTAACCTATAATTATTTCCTGTGGTAGGGTACACTATAACCCTGTAATATAATACGTGGTCCAATTTAAAAATTATAGGTCAATATTAAGGTCCGATACCGTGCCGTTAGTTAACATAGAAAAGTGTCTTCGTATTTTCTTGTTTTAATGCACTATTTAAAACATACATAGTGTACCCCCTAATTGACCTATAATTATTTCCTGTGGTAGGGTACACTATTTCCCTGTAATATAATACCTGGTCCAATTTAAATATTATGGGTCAATATTAAGGACTGATATTGCGCCTTGCGCTAGTTAACCATTGAAAGATGTCTTTGAATTTTTAAAGCACTTATAACGCTTATTTCTTCATTTTAAGCTTCTCAGAACACTCTATTTCGCATAAGCATACATAGTAAAATTTAGGGTCACGCTGTGTACCCCCTAAATGACCTATAATTATTTCCTGTGGTAGGGTACACTATTACCCTGTAATATAATACGTGGTCCAATTTAAAAATTATAGGTCAATATTAAGGTCCGATACCGTGCCGTTAGTTAACATTGAAAAATGTCTTTGAATTTTTAAAGCATTTTTGAACGCTTATTTCCTCATTTTAAGCTTCTCAGAACACTTTATTTCGCATAGGCATACATAGTAAACTTTAGGGTCACGCTGTGTACCCCCTAATTGACCTATAATTATTTCCTGTGGTAGGATACACTATAACCCTGTAATATAATACGTGGTCCAATTTAAAAATTATAGGTCAATATTAAGGTCCGATACCGTGCCGTTGGTTAACATAGAAAAGTGTCTTCGAATTTCCTTGTTTTAATGCACTATTTAAAATATACATAGTGTACCCCCTAATTGACCTATAATTATTTCCTGTGGTAGGGTACACTATTACCCTCTGATATAATACCTGGTTCAAGTTAAATATTATGGGTCAATATTAAGGTCTGATATTGCGCCTTGCGTTAGTTAACCATTGAAAGATGTCTTTGAATTTTTAAAGCATTTTAGAACGCTTATTTCTTCATTTTAAGCATCTCAGAACACTCTATTTCGCATAGGCATACATAGTAAAATTTAGGGTCACGCTGTGTACCCCCTAAATGACCTATAATTATTTCCTGTGGTAGGGTACACTATTACCCTGTAATATAATACGTGGTCCAATTTAAAAATTATAGGTCAATATTAAGGTCCGATACCGTGCCGTTAGTTAACATAGAAAAATGTCTTTGAATTTTTAAAGCATTTTAGAACGCTTATTTCCTCATTTTAAGCTTCTCAGAACACTTTATTTCGCATAGGCATACATAGTAAACTTTAGGGTCACTCTGTGTACCCCCTAATTGACCCATAATTATTTCCTGTGGAAGGGTACACTATAACCCTGTAATATAATACGTGGTCCAATTTAAAAATTATAGGTCAATATTAAGGTCCGATACCGTGCCGTTAGTTAACATAGAAAAGTGTCTTCGTATTTTCTTGTTTTAATGCACTATTTAAAACATACATAGTGTACCCCCTAATTGACCTATAATTATTTCCTGTGGTAGGGTACACTATTTCCCTGTAATATAATACCTGGTCCAATTTAAATATTATGGGTCAATATTAAGGTCTGATATTGCGCCTTGCGCTAGTTAACCATTGAAAGATGTCTTTGAATTTTTAAAGCACTTATAACGCTTATTTCTTCATTTTAAGCTTCTCAGAACACTCTATTTCGCATAAGCATACATAGTAAAATTTAGGGTCACGCTGTGTACCCCCTAAATGACCTATAATTATTTCCTGTGGTAGGGTACACTATTACCCTGTAATATAATACGTGGTCCAATTTAAAAATTATAGGTCAATATTAAGGTCCGATACCGTGCCGTTAGTTAACATTGAAAAATGTCTTTGAATTTTTAAAGCATTTTTGAACGCTTATTTCCTCATTTTAAGCTTCTCAGAACACTTTATTTCGCATAGGCATACATAGTAAACTTTAGGGTCACGCTGTGTACCCCCTAATTGACCTATAATTATTTCCTGTGGTAGAATACACTATAACCCTGTAATATAATACGTGGTCCAATTTAAAAATTATAGGTCAATATTAAGGTCCGATACCGTGCCGTTGGTTAACATAGAAAAGTGTCTTCGAATTTCCTTGTTTTAATGCACTATTTAAAATATACATAGTGTACCCCCTAATTGACCTATAATTATTTCCTGTGGTAGGGTACACTATTACCCTCTGATATAATACCTGGTTCAAGTTAAATATTATGGGTCAATATTAAGGTCTGATATTGCGCCTTGCGTTAGTTAACCATTGAAAGATGTCTTTGAATTTTTAAAGCATTTTAGAACGCTTATTTCTTCATTTTAAGCATCTCAGAACACTCTATTTCGCATAGGCATACATAGTAAAATTTAGGGTCACGCTGTGTACCCCCTAAATGACCTATAATTATTTCCTGTCGTAGGGTACACTATTACCCTGTAATATAATAGGTGGTCCAATTTAAAAATTATAGGTCAATATTAAGGTCCGATACCGTGCCGTTAGTTAGCATAGAAAAATGTCTTTGAATTTTTAAAGCATTTTAGAACGCTTATTTCCTCATTTTAATCTTCTCAGAACACTTTATTTCGCATAGGCATACATAGTAAACTTTAGGGTCACTCTGCGTACCCCCTAATTGACCTATAATTATTTCCTGTGGTAGGGTACACTATAACCCTGTAATATAATACGTGGTCCAATTTAAAAATTATAGGTCAATATTAAGGTCCGATACCGTGCCGTTAGTTAACTTAGAAAAGTGTCTTCGTATTTCCTTGTTTTAATGCACTATTTAAAATATACATAGTGTACCCCCTGATTGACCTATAATTATTTCCTGTGGTAGGGTACACTATTACCCTGTAATATAATACCTGGTCCAATTTAAATATTATGGGTCAATATTAAGGTCTGATATTGCGCCTTGCGTTAGTTAACCATTGAAAGATATCTTTGAATTTTTAAAGCATTTTTGAACGCTTATTTCTTCATTTTAAGCATCTCAGAACACTCTATTTCGCATAGGCATGCATAGTAAAATTTAGGGTCACACTGTGTACCCCCTAAATGACCTATAATTATTTCCTGTGGTAGGGTACACTATTACCCTGTAATATAATACGTGGTCCAATTTAAAAATTATAGGTCAATATTAAGGTCCGATAACGTGCCGTTAGTTAACATAGAAAAATGTCTTTGAATTTTTAAAGCATTTTAGAACGCTTATTTCCTCATTTTAAGCTTCTCAGAACACTTTATTTCGCATAGGCATACATAGTAAACTTTAGGGTCACTCTGTGTACCCCCTAATTAACCTATAATTATTTCCTGTGGTAGGGTACACTATAACCCTGTAATATAATACGTGGTCCAATTTAAAAATTATAGGTCAATATTAAGGTCCGATACCGTGCCGTTAGTTAACTTAGAAAAGTGTCTTCGTATTTCCTTGTTTTAATGCACTATTTAAAATATACATAGTGTACCCCCTAATTGACCTATAATTATTTCCAGTGGTAGGGTACACTATTACCCTGTAATATAATACCTATTCCAATTTAATATTATGGGTCAATATTAAGGTCTGATATTGCGCCTTGCGTTAGTTAACCATTGAAAGATGTCTTTGAATTTTTAAAGCATTTTAGAACGCTTATTTCCTCATTTTAAGCTTCTCAGAACACTTTATTTCGCATAGGCATACATAGTAAACTTTAGGGTCACGCTGTGTACCCCCTAAATGACCTATAATTATTTCCTGTGGTAGGGTACACTATTACCCTGTAATATAATACGTGGTCCAATTTAAAAATTATAGGTCAATATTAAGGTCCGATACCGTGCCGTTAGTTAACATAGAAAAATGTCTTTGAATTTTTAAAGCATTTTAGAACGCTTATTTCCTCATTTTAAGCTTCTCAGAACACTTTATTTCGCATAGGCATACATAGTAAACTTTAGGGTCACTCTGTGTACCCCCTAATTGACCCATAATTATTTCCTGTGGAAGGGTACACTATAACCCTGTAATATAATACGTGGTCCAATTTAAAAATTATAGGTCAATATTAAGGTCCGATACCGTGCCGTTAGTTAACATAGAAAAGTGTCTTCGTATTTTCTTGTTTTAATGCACTATTTAAAATATACATAGTGTACCCCCTAATTGACCTATAATTATTTCCTGTGGTAGGGTACACTATTACCCTGTAATATAATACCTATTCCAATTTAAATATTATGGGTCAATATTAAGGTCTGATATTGCGCCTTGCGTTAGTTAACCATTGAAAGATGTCTTTGAATTTTTAAAGCATTTTAGAACGTTTATTTCCTCATTTTAAGCTTCTCAGAACACTTTATTTCACATAGGCATACATAGTAAACTTTAGGGTCACGCTGTGTACCCCCTAATTGACCTATAATTATTTCCTTTGGTAGGGTACACTATTACCCTGTAATATAATACCTGGTTTAATTTAAATATTATGGGTCAATATTAAGGTCTGATATTGCGCCTTGCGTTAGTTAACCATTGAAAGATGTCTTTGAATTTTTAAAGCATTTTAGAACGCTTATTTCTTCATTTTAAGCTTCTCAGAACACTCTATTTCGCATAGGCATACATAGTAAAATTTAGGGTCACGCTGTGTACCCCCTAAATGACCTATAATTATTTCCTGTGGTAGGGTACACTATTACCCTGTAATATAATACGTGGTCCAATTTAAAAATTATAGGTCAATATTAAGTTCCGATACCGTGCCGTTAGTTAACATTGAAAAATGTCTTCGTATTTCCTTGTTTTAATGCACTATTTAAAATATACATAGTGTACCCCCTAATTGACCTATAATTATTTCCTGTGGTAGGGTACACTATTACCCTGTAATACAATACCTGGTTCAATTTAAATATTATGGGTCAATATTAAGGTTTGATATTGCGCCTTGCGTTAGTTAACCATTGAAAGATGTCTTTGAATTTTTAAAGCATTTTAGAACGCTTATTTCTTCATTTTAAGCTTCTCAGAACACTTTATTTCGCATAGGCATACATAGTAAACTTTAGGGTCACGCTGTGTACCCCCTAATTGACCTATAATTATTTCCTGTGGTAGGGTACACTATTACCCTGTAATATAATAGGTGGTCCAATTTAAAAATTATAGGTCAATATTAAGGTCCGATACCGTGCCGTTAGTTAGCATAGAAAAATGTCATTGAATTTTTAAAGCATTTTAGAACGCTTATTTCCTCATTTTAAGCTTCTCAGAACACTTTATTTCGCATAGGCATACATAGTACACTTTAGGGTCACTCTGCGTACCCCCTAATTGACCTATAATTATTTCCTGTGGTAGGGTACACTATAACCCTGTAATATAATACGTGGTCCAATTTAAAAATTATAGGTCAATATTAAGGTCCGATACCGTGCCGTTAGTTAACTTAGAAAAGTGTCTTCGTATTTCCTTGTTTTAATGCACTATTTAAAATATACATAGTGTACCCCCTAATTGACCTATAATTATTTCCAGTGGTAGGGTACACTATAACCCTGTAATATAATACGTGGTCCAATTTAAAAATTATAGGTCAATATTAAGGTCCGATACCGTGCCGTTAGTTAACTTAGAAAAGTGTCTTCGTATTTCCTTGTTTTAATGCACTATTTAAAATATACATAGTGTACCCCCTAATTGACCTATAATTATTTCCAGTGGTAGGGTACACTATTACCCTGTAATATAATACCTATTCCAATTTAATATTATGTGTCAATATTAAGGTCTGATATTGCGCCTTGCGTTAGTTAACCATTGAAAGATGTCTTTGAATTTTTAAAGCATTTTAGAACGCTTATTTCCTCATTTTAAGCTTCTCAGAACACTTTATTTCGCATAGGCATACATAGTAAACTTTAGGGTCACGCTGTGTACCCCCTAAATGACCTATAATTATTTCCTGTGGTAGGGTACACTATTACCCTGTAATATAATACGTGGTCCAATTTAAAAATTATAGGTCAATATTAAGGTCCGATACCGTGCCGTTAGTTAACATAGAAAAATGTCTTTGAATTTTTAAAGCATTTTAGAACGCTTATTTCCTCATTTTAAGCTTCTCAGAACACTTTATTTCGCATAGGCATACATAGTAAACTTTAGGGTCACTCTGTGTACCCCCTAATTGACCCATAATTATTTCCTGTGGAAGGGTACACTATAACCCTGTAATATAATACGTGGTCCAATTTAAAAATTATAGGTCAATATTAAGGTCCGATACCGTGCCGTTAGTTAACATAGAAAAGTGTCTTCGTATTTTCTTGTTTTAATGCACTATTTAAAATATACATAGTGTACCCCCTAATTGACCTATAATTATTTCCTGTGGTAGGGTACACTATTACCCTGTAATATAATACCTATTCCAATTTAAATATTATGGGTCAATATTAAGGTCTGATATTGCGCCTTGCGTTAGTTAACCATTGAAAGATGTCTTTGAATTTTTAAAGCATTTTAGAACGTTTATTTCCTCATTTTAAGCTTCTCAGAACACTTTATTTCACATAGGCATACATAGTAAACTTTAGGGTCACGCTGTGTACCCCCTAATTGACCTATAATTATTTCCTTTGGTAGGGTACACTATTACCCTGTAATATAATACCTGGTTTAATTTAAATATTATGGGTCAATATTAAGGTCTGATATTGCGCCTTGCGTTAGTTAACCATTGAAAGATGTCTTTGAATTTTTAAAGCATTTTAGAACGCTTATTTCTTCATTTTAAGCTTCTCAGAACACTCTATTTCGCATAGGCATACATAGTAAAATTTAGGGTCACGCTGTGTACCCCCTAAATGACCTATAATTATTTCCTGTGGTAGGGTACACTATTACCCTGTAATATAATACGTGGTCCAATTTAAAAATTATAAGTCAATATTAAGTTCCGATACCGTGCCGTTAGTTAACATTGAAAAATGTCTTCGTATTTCCTTGTTTTAATGCACTATTTAAAATATACATAGTGTACCCCCTAATTGACCTATAATTATTTCCTGTGGTAGGGTACACTATTACCCTGTAATACAATACCTGGTTCAATTTAAATATTATGGGTCAATATTAAGGTTTGATATTGCGCCTTGCGTTAGTTAACCATTGAAAGATGTCTTTGAATTTTTAAAGCATTTTAGAACGCTTATTTCTTCATTTTAAGCTTCTCAGAACACTTTATTTCGCATAGGCATACATAGTAAACTTTAGGGTCACGCTGTGTACCCCCTAATTGACCTATAATTATTTCCTGTGGTAGGGTACACTATTACCCTGTAATATAATAGGTGGTCCAATTTAAAAATTATAGGTCAATATTAAGGTCCGATACCGTGCCGTTAGTTAGCATAGAAAAATGTCATTGAATTTTTAAAGCATTTTAGAACGCTTATTTCCTCATTTTAAGCTTCTCAGAACACTTTATTTCGCATAGGCATACATAGTACACTTTAGGGTCACTCTGCGTACCCCCTAATTGACCTATAATTATTTCCTGTGGTAGGGTACACTATAACCCTGTAATATAATACGTGGTCCAATTTAAAAATTATAGGTCAATATTAAGGTCCGATACCGTGCCGTTAGTTAACATAGAAAAGTGTCTTCGTATTTCCTTGTTTTAATGCACTATTTAAAATATACATAGTGTACCCCCTAATTGACCTATAATTATTTCCTGTAGTAGGGTATACTATTACCCTGTAATATAATACCTGGTCCAATTTAAATATTATGGGTCAATATTAAGGTCTGATATTGCGCCTTGCGTTAGTTAACCATTGAAAGATGTCTTTGAATTTTTAAAGCATTTTAGAACGCTTATTTCTTCATTTTAAGCATCTCAGAACACTCTATTTCGCATAGGCATACATAGTAAAATTTAGGATCACGCTGTGTACCCCCTAAATGACCTATAATTATTTCCTGTGGTAGGGTACACTATTACCCTGTAATATAATACGTGGTCCAATTTAAAAATTATAGGTCAATATTAAGGTCCGATACCGTGCCGTTAGTTAACATAGAAAAATGTCTTTGAATTTTTAAAGCATTTTAGAACGCTTATTTCCTCATTTTAAGCTTCTCAGAACACTTTATTTCGCATAGGCATACATAGTAAACTTTAGGGTCACTCTGTGTACCCCCTAATTGACCTATAATTATTTCCTGTGGTAGGGTACACTATAACCCTGTAATATAATACGTGGTCCAATTTAAAAATTATAGGTCAATATTAAGGTCCGATACCGTGCCGTTAGTTAACATAGAAAAGTGTCTTCGTATATTCTTGTTTTAATGCACTATTTAAAACATACATAGTGTACCCCCTAATTGACCAATAATTATTTCCTGTTGTAGGGTACACTATTACCCTGTAATATAATACCTGGTCCAATTGAAATATTATGGTTCCATATTAAGGTCTGATATCGCGCCTTGCGTTAGTTAACCATTGAAAGATGTGTTTGAATTTTTAAAGCATTTTAGAACGCTTATTTCTTCATTTTAAGCTTCTCAGAACACTCTATTTCGCATAGGCATACATAGTAAATTTTAGGGTCACGCTGTGTACCACCTAATTGACCTATAATTATTTCCTGTGGTAAGGTACACTATTACCCTGTAATATAATACGTGGTACAATTTAAAAATTATAGGTCAATATTAAGGTCCGATACCGTGCCGTTAGTTAACATAGAAAAGTGTCTTCGTATTTCCTTGTTTTAATGCACTATTTAAAATATACATAGTGCACCCCTAATTGACCTATAATTATTTCCTGTGGTAGGGTACACTATTACCCTGTAATATAATACCTGGTCCAATTTAAAAATTATAGGTCAATATTAAGGTCCGATACCGTGCCGTTAGTTAACATAGAAAAATGTCTTTGAATTTTAAAAGCATTTTAGAACGCTTATTTCCTCATTTTAAGCTTCTCAGAACACTTTATTTCGCATAGGCATACATAGTAAACTTTAGGGTCACGCTGGGTACCCCCTAATTGACCTATAATTATTTCCTTTGGTAGGGTACACTATTACCCTGTAATATAATACCTGGTCCAATTTAAATTTTTTGGGTCAATATTAAGGTCTGATATTGCGCCTTGCGTTAGTTAACCATTGAAAGATGTCTTTGAATTTTTAAAGCATTTTAGAACGCTTATTTCTTCATTTTAAGCTTCTCAGAATACTCTATTTCGCATAGGCATACATAGTAAAATTTAGGGTCACGCTGTGTACCCCCTAAATGACCTATAATTATTTCCTGTGGTAGGGTACACTATTACCCTGTAATATAATACGTGGTCCAATTTAAAAATTATAGGTCAATATTAAGTTACGATACCGTGCCGTTAGTTAACATTGAAAAATGTCTTCGTATTTCCTTGTTTTAATGCACTATTTAAAATATACATAGTGTACCCCCTAATTGACCTATAATTATTTCCTGTGGTAGGGTACACTATTACCCTGTAATATAATACCTGGTCCAATTTAAATATTATGGGTCAATATTAAAGTCTGATATTGCGCCTTGCGTTAGTTAACCATTGAAAGATGTCTTTGAATTTTTAAAGCATTTTAGAACGCTTATTTCTTCATTTTAAGCATCTCAGAACACTCTATTTCGCTTAGGCATATATAGTAAACTTTAGGGTCACTCTGTGTACCCCCTAATTGACCTATAATTATTTCCTGTGGTAGGGTACACTATAACCCTGTAATATAATACGTGGTCCAATTTAAAAATTATAGGTCAATATTAAGGTCCGATACCGTGCTGTTAGTTAACATAGAAAAGTGTCTTCGTATTTCCTTGTTTTAATGCACTATTTAAAATATACATAGTGTACCCCCTAATTGACCTATAATTATAACCTGTGGTAGGGTACACTTTTACCCTGTAATATAATACCTGGTCCAATTTAAATATTATGGGTCAATATTAAGGTCTGATATTGCGCCTTGCGTTAGTTAACCATTGGAAGATGTCTTTGAATTTTTAAAGCATTTTAGAACGCTTATTTCTTCATTTTAAGCATCTCAGAACACTCTATTTCGCATAGGCATACATAGTAAAATTTAGGGTCACGCTGTGTACCCCCTAAATGACCTATAATTATTTCCTGTGGTAGGGTTCACTATTACCCTGTAATATAATACGTGGTCCAATTTAAAAATTATAGGTCAATATTAAGGTCCGATACCGTGCCGTTAGTTAGCATAGAAAAATTTCTTTGAATTTTTAAAGCATTTTAGAACGCTTATTTCCTCATTTTAAGCTTCTCAGAACACTTTATTTCGCATAGGCATACATAGTAACTTTAGGGTCACGCTGTGTACCCCCTAATTGACCTATAATTATATCCTGTGGTAGGGTACACTTTTACCCTGTAATATAATACCTGGTCCAATTTAAATATTATGGGTCAATATTAAGGTCTGATATTGCGCCTTGCGTTAGTTAACCATTGAAAGATGTCTTTGAATTTTTAAAGCATTTTAGAACGCTTATTTCTTCATTTTAAGCTTCTCAGAACACTCTATTTCGCATAGGCATACATAGTAAAATTTAGGGTCACGCTGTGTACCCCCTAAATGACCTATAATTATTTCCTGTGGTAGGGTACACTATTACCCTGTAATATAATACGTGGTCCAATTTAAAAATTATAGGTCAATATTAAGTTACGATACCGTGCCGTTAGTTAACATTGAAAAATGTCTTCGTATTTCCTTGTTTTAATGCACTATTTATGATATATATAATGTACCCCCTAATTGACCTATAATTATTTCCTGTGGTAGGGTACACTATTACCCTGTAATACAATACCTGGTTCAATTTAAATATTATGGGTCAATATTAAGGTTTGATATTGCGCCTTGCGTTAGTTAACCATTGAAAGATGTCTTTGAATTTTTAAAGCATTTTAGAACGCTTATTTCTTCATTTTAATCTTCTCAGAACACTTTATTTCGCATAGACATACATAGTAAACTTTAGGGTCACTCTGCGTACCCCCTAATTGACCTATAATTATTTCCTGTGGTAGGTTACACTATAACCCTGTAATATAATACGTGGTCCAATTTAAAAATTATAAGTCAATATTAAGGTCCGATACCGTGCCGTTAGTTAACATAGAAAAGTGTCTTCGTATTTTCTTGATTTAATGCCATATTTAAAATATACATAGTGTACCCCCTAATTGACCTATAATTATTTCCTGTTGTAGGGTACACTATTACCCTGTAATATAATACCTGGTCCAATTTAAAAATTATAGGTCAATTATAAGGTCCGATACCGTGCCGTTAGTTAACATAGAAAAATGTCTTTGAATTTTTAAAGCATTTTAGAACGCTTATTTCCTCATTTTAAGCTTCTCAGAACACTTTATTTCGCATAGGCATACATAGTAAACTTTAGGGTCACTCTGTGTACCCCCTAATTGACCTATAATTATTTCCTGTGGTAGGTTACACTATAACCCTGTAATATAATACGTGGTCCAATTTAAAAATTATAGGTCAATATTAAGGTCCGATACCGTGCCGTTAGTTAACATAGAAAAGTGTCTTCGTATTTCCTTGTTTTAATGCACTATTTAAAATATACATAGTGTACCCCCTAATTGACCTATAATTATTTCCTGTGGTAGGGTACACTATTACCCAGTAATATAATACCTGGTCCAATTTAAATATTATGGGTCAATATTAAGGTCTGATATTGCGCCTTGCGTTAGTTAACCATTGAAAGATGTCTTTGAATTTTTAAAGCATTTTAGAACGCTTATTTCTTCATTTTAAGCATCTCAGAACACTCTATTTCGCATAGGCATACATAGTAAGATTTAGGGTCACGCTGTGTACCCCCTAAATGACGTATAATTATTTCCTGTGGTAGGGTACACTATTACCCTGTAATATAATACGTGGTCCAATTTAAAAATTATAGGTCAATATTAAGGTCCGATACCGTGCCGTTAGCTAACATAGAAAAATGTTTTTGAATTTTTAAAGCATTTTAGAACGCTTATTTCCTCATTTTAAGCTTCTCAGAACACTTTATTTCGCATAGGCATACATAGTAAACTTTAGGGTCACGCTGTGTACCCCCTAAGTGACCTATAATTATTTCCCGTGGTAGGTAACAATATTACCCTGTAATATAATACGTGGTCCAATTTAAAAATTATAGGTTAATATTAAGGTCCGATACCGTGCCGTTAGTTAACATAGAAAAATGTCTTTGAATTTTAAAAGCATTTTAGAACGCTTATTTCCTCATTTTAAGCTTCTCAGAACACTTTATTTCGCATAGGCATACATAGTAAACTTTAGGGTCACGCTGGGTACCCCCTAATTGACCTATAATTATTTCCTTTGGTAGGGTACACTATTACCCTGTAATATAATACCTGGTCCAATTTAAATTTTTTGGGTCAATATTAAGGTCTGATATTGCGCCTTGCGTTAGTTAACCATTGAAAGATGTCTTTGAATTTTTAAAGCATTTTAGAACGCTTATTTCTTCATTTTAAGCTTCTCAGAATACTCTATTTCGCATAGGCATACATAGTAAAATTTAGGGTCACGCTGTGTACCCCCTAAATGACCTATAATTATTTCCTGTGGTAGGGTACACTATTACCCTGTAATATAATACGTGGTCCAATTTAAAAATTATAGGTCAATATTAAGTTACGATACCGTGCCGTTAGTTAACATTGAAAAATGTCTTCGTATTTCCTTGTTTTAATGCACTATTTAAAATATACATAGTGTACCCCCTAATTGACCTATAATTATTTCCTGTGGTAGGGTACACTATTAACCTGTAATATAATACCTGGTCCAATTTAAATATTATGGGTCAATATTAAGGTCTGATATTGCGCCTTGCGTTAGTTAACCATTGAAAGATGTCTTTGAATTTTTAAAGCATTTTAGAACGCTTATTTCTTCATTTTAAGCATCTCAGAACACTCTATTTCGCTTAGGCATATATAGTAAACTTTAGGGTCACTCTGTGTACCCCCTAATTGACCTATAATTATTTCCTGTGGTAGGGTACACTATAACCCTGTAATATAATACGTGGTCCAATTTAAAAATTATAGGTCAATATTAAGGTCCGATACCGTGCTGTTAGTTAACATAGAAAAGTGTCTTCGTATTTCCTTGTTTTAATGCACTATTTAAAATATACATAGTGTACCCCCTAATTGACCTATAATTATATCCTGTGGTAGGGTACACTATTACCCTGTAATATAATACCTGGTCCAATTTAAATATTATGGGTCAATATTAAGGTCTGATATTGCGACTTGCGTTAGTTAACCATTGAAAGATGTCTTTGAATTTTTAAAGCATTTTAGAACGCTTATTTCTTCATTTTAAGCATCTCAGAACACTCTATTTCGCTTAGGCATATATAGTAAACTTTAGGGTCACTCTGTGTACCCCCTAATTGACCTATAATTATTTCCTGTGGTAGGGTACACTATAACCCTGTAATATAATACGTGGTCCAATTTAAAAATTATAGGTCAATATTAAGGTCCGATACCGTGCTGTTAGTTAACATAGAAAAGTGTCTTCGTATTTCCTTGTTTTAATGCACTATTTAAAATATACATAGTGTACCCCCTAATTGACCTATAATTATAACCTGTGGTAGGGTACACTATTACCCTGTAATATAATACCTGGTCCAATTTAAATATTATGGGTCAATATTAAGGTCTGATATTGCGCCTTGCGTTAGTTAACCATTGGAAGATGTCTTTGAATTTTTAAAGCATTTTAGAACGCTTATTTCTTCATTTTAAGCATCTCAGAACACTCTATTTCGCATAGGCATACATAGTAAAATTTAGGGTCACGCTGTGTACCCCCTAAATGACCTATAATTATTTCCTGTGGTAGGGTTCACTATTACCCTGTAATATAATACGTGGTCCAATTTAAAAATTATAGGTCAATATTAAGGTCCGATACCGTGCCGTTAGTTAGCATAGAAAAATTTCTTTGAATTTTTAAAGCATTTTAGAACGCTTATTTCCTCATTTTAAGCTTCTCAGAACACTTTATTTCGCATAGGCATACATAGTAACTTTAGGGTCACGCTGTGTACCCCCTAATTGACCTATAATTATATCCTGTGGTAGGGTACACTTTTACCCTGTAATATAATACCTGGTCCAATTTAAATATTATGGGTCAATATTAAGGTCTGATATTGCGCCTTGCGTTAGTTAACCTTTGAAAGATGTCTTTGAATTTTTAAAGCATTTTAGAACGCTTATTTCTTCATTTTAAGCTTCTCAGAACACTCTATTTCGCATAGGCATACATAGTAAAATTTAGGGTCACGCTGTGTACCCCCTAAATGACCTATAATTATTTCCTGTGGTAGGGTACACTATTACCCTGTAATATAATACGTGGTCCAATTTAAAAATTATAAGTCAATATTAAGGTCCGATACCGTGCCGTTAGTTAACATAGAAAACTGTCTTCGTATTTTCTTGATTTAATGCCATATTTAAAATATACATAGTGTACCCCCTAATTGACCTATAATTATTTCCTGTTGTAGGGTACACTATTACCCTGTAATATAATACCTGGTCCAATTTAAAAATTATAGGTCAATTATAAGGTCCGATACCGTGCCGTTAGTTAACATAGAAAAATGTCTTTGAATTTTTAAAGCATTTTAGAACGCTTATTTCCTCATTTTAAGCTTCTCAGAACACTTTATTTCGCATAGGCATACATAGTAAACTTTAGGGTCACTCTGTGTACCCCCTAATTGACCTATAATTATTTCCTGTGGTAGGTTACACTATAACCCTGTAATATAATACGTGGTCCAATTTAAAAATTATAGGTCAATATTAAGGTCCGATACCGTGCCGTTAGTTAACATAGAAAAGTGTCTTCGTATTTCCTTGTTTTAATGCACTATTTAAAATATACATAGTGTACCCCCTAATTGACCTATAATTATTTCCTGTGGTAGGGTACACTATTACCCAGTAATATAATACCTGGTCCAATTTAAATATTATGGGTCAATATTAAGGTCTGATATTGCGCCTTGCGTTAGTTAACCATTGAAAGATGTCTTTGAATTTTTAAAGCATTTTAGAACGCTTATTTCTTCATTTTAAGCATCTCAGAACACTCTATTTCGCATAGGCATACATAGTAAGATTTAGGGTCACGCTGTGTACCCCCTAAATGACGTATAATTATTTCCTGTGGTAGGGTACACTATTACCCTGTAATATAATACGTGGTCCAATTTAAAAATTATAGGTCAATATTAAGGTCCGATACCGTGCCGTTAGCTAACATAGAAAAATGTTTTTGAATTTTTAAAGCATTTTAGAACGCTTATTTCCTCATTTTAAGCTTCTCAGAACACTTTATTTCGCATAGGCATACATAGTAAACTTTAGGGTCACGCTGGGTACCCCCTAATTGACCTATAATTATTTCCTTTGGTAGGGTACACTATTACCCTGTAATATAATACCTGGTCCAATTTAAATTTTTTGGGTCAATATTAAGGTCTGATATTGCGCCTTGCGTTAGTTAACCATTGAAAGATGTCTTTGAATTTTTAAAGCATTTTAGAACGCTTATTTCTTCATTTTAAGCTTCTCAGAATACTCTATTTCGCATAGGCATACATAGTAAAATTTAGGGTCACGCTGTGTACCCCCTAAATGACCTATAATTATTTCCTGTGGTAGGGTACACTATTACCCTGTAATATAATACGTGGTCCAATTTAAAAATTATAGGTCAATATTAAGTTACGATACCGTGCCGTTAGTTAACATTGAAAAATGTCTTCGTATTTCCTTGTTTTAAGGCACTATTTAAAATATACATAGTGTACCCCCTAATTGACCTATAATTATTTCCTGTGGTAGGGTACACTATTAACCTGTAATATAATACCTGGTCCAATTTAAATATTATGGGTCAATATTAAGGTCTGATATTGCGCCTTGCGTTAGTTAACCATTGAAAGATGTCTTTGAATTTTTAAAGCATTTTAGAACGCTTATTTCTTCATTTTAAGCATCTCAGAACACTCTATTTCGCTTAGGCATATATAGTAAACTTTAGGGTCACTCTGTGTACCCCCTAATTGACCTATAATTATTTCCTGTGGTAGGGTACACTATAACCCTGTAATATAATACGTGGTCCAATTTAAAAATTATAGGTCAATATTAAGGTCCGATACCGTGCTGTTAGTTAACATAGAAAAGTGTCTTCGTATTTCCTTGTTTTAATGCACTATTTAAAATATACATAGTGTACCCCCTAATTGACCTATAATTATATCCTGTGGTAGGGTACACTTTTACCCTGTAATATAATACCTGGTCCAATTTAAATATTATGGGTCAATATTAAGGTCTGATATTGCGCCTTGCGTTAGTTAACCATTGGAAGATGTCTTTGAATTTTTAAAGCATTTTAGAACGCTTATTTCTTCATTTTAAGCATCTCAGAACACTCTATTTCGCATAGGCATACATAGTAAAATTTAGGGTCACGCTGTGTACCCCCTAAATGACCTATAATTATTTCCTGTGGTAGGGTACACTATTACCCTGTAATATAATACGTGGTCCAATTTAAAAATTATAGGTCAATATTAAGTTACGATACCGTGCCGTTAGTTAACATTGAAAAATGTCTTCGTATTTCCTTGTTTTAATGCACTATTTAAAATATACATAGTGTACCCCCTAATTGACCTATAATTATTTCCTGTGGTAGGGTACACTATTACCCTGTAATATAATACCTGGTCCAATTTAAATATTATGGGTCAATATTAAGGTCTGATATTGCGCCTTGCGTTAGTTAACCATTGAAAGATGTCTTTGAATTTTTAAAGCATTTTAGAACGCTTATTTCTTCATTTTAAGCATCTCAGAACACTCTATTTCGCTTAGGCATATATAGTAAACTTTAGGGTCACTCTGTGTACCCCCTAATTGACCTATAATTATTTCCTGTGGTAGGGTACACTATAACCCTGTAATATAATACGTGGTCCAATTTAAAAATTATAGGTCAATATTAAGGTCCGATACCGTGCTGTTAGTTAACATAGAAAAGTGTCTTCGTATTTCCTTGTTTTAATGCACTATTTAAAATATACATAGTGTACCCCCTAATTGACCTATAATTATAACCTGTGGTAGGGTACACTATTACCCTGTAATATAATACCTGGTCCAATTTAAATATTATGGGTCAATATTAAGGTCTGATATTGCGCCTTGCGTTAGTTAACCATTGGAAGATGTCTTTGAATTTTTAAAGCATTTTAGAACGCTTATTTCTTCATTTTAAGCATCTCAGAACACTTTATTTCGCATAGGCATACATAGTAAAATTTAGGGTCACGCTGTGTACCCCCTAAATGACCTATAATTATTTCCTGTGGTAGGGTTCACTATTACCCTGTAATATAATACGTGGTCCAATTTAAAAATTATAGGTCAATATTAAGGTCCGATACCGTGCCGTTAGTTAGCATAGAAAAATTTCTTTGAATTTTTAAAGCATTTTAGAACGCTTATTTCCTCATTTTAAGCTTCTCAGAACACTTTATTTCGCATAGGCATACATAGTAACTTTAGGGTCACGCTGTGTACCCCCTAATTGACCTATAATTATATCCTGTGGTAGGGTACACTTTTACCCTGTAATATAATACCTGGTCCAATTTAAATATTATGGGTCAATATTAAGGTCTGATATTGCGCCTTGCGTTAGTTAACCTTTGAAAGATGTCTTTGAATTTTTAAAGCATTTTAGAACGCTTATTTCTTCATTTTAAGCTTCTCAGAACACTCTATTTCGCATAGGCATACATAGTAAAATTTAGGGTCACGCTGTGTACCCCCTAAATGACCTATAATTATTTCCTGTGGTAGGGTACACTATTACCCTGTAATATAATACGTGGTCCAATTTAAAAATTATAGGTCAATATTAAGTTACGATACCGTGTCGTTAGTTAACATTGAAAAATGTCTTCGTATTTCCTTGTTTTAATGCACTATTTATGATATATATAATGTACCCCCTAATTGACCTATAATTATTTCCTGTGGTAGGGTACACTATTACCCTGTAATACAATACCTGGTTCAATTTAAATATTATGGGTCAATATTAAGGTTTGATATTGCGCCTTGCGTTAGTTAACCATTGAAAGATGTCTTTGAATTTTTAAAGCATTTTAGAACGCTTATTTCTTCATTTTAATCTTCTCAGAACACTTTATTTCGCATAGACATACATAGTAAACTTTAGGGTCACTCTGCGTACCCCCTAATTGACCTATAATTATTTCCTGTGGTAGGTTACACTATAACCCTGTAATATAATACGTGGTCCAATTTAAAAATTATAAGTCAATATTAAGGTCCGATACCGTGCCGTTAGTTAACATAGAAAAGTGTCTTCGTATTTTCTTGATTTAATGCCATATTTAAAATATACATAGTGTACCCCCTAATTGACCTATAATTATTTCCTGTTGTAGGGTACACTATTACCCTGTAATATAATACCTGGTCCAATTTAAAAATTATAGGTCAATTATAAGGTCCGATACCGTGCCGTTAGTTAACATAGAAAAATGTCTTTGAATTTTTAAAGCATTTTAGAACGCTTATTTCCTCATTTTAAGCTTCTCAGAACACTTTATTTCGCATAGGCATACATAGTAAACTTTAGGGTCACTCTGTGTACCCCCTAATTGACCTATAATTATTTCCTGTGGTAGGTTACACTATAACCCTGTAATATAATACGTGGTCCAATTTAAAAATTATAGGTCAATATTAAGGTCCGATACCGTGCCGTTAGTTAACATAGAAAAGTGTCTTCGTATTTCCTTGTTTTAATGCACTATTTAAAATATACATAGTGTACCCCCTAATTGACCTATAATTATTTCCTGTGGTAGGGTACACTATTATCCAGTAATATAATACCTGGTCCAATTTAAATATTATGGGTCAATATTAAGGTCTGATATTGCGCCTTGCGTTAGTTAACCATTGAAAGATGTCTTTGAATTTTTAAAGCATTTTAGAACGCTTATTTCTTCATTTTAAGCATCTCAGAACACTCTATTTCGCATAGGCATACATAGTAAGATTTAGGGTCA
Organism: Parasteatoda tepidariorum; assembly: GCF_982258835.1. NCBI lineage: Eukaryota > Metazoa > Arthropoda > Arachnida > Araneae > Theridiidae > Parasteatoda > Parasteatoda tepidariorum. The sequence continues at coordinate 1,759,139 of NW_028257370.1, forward strand.
CGCTGTGTACCCCCTAAATGACGTATAATTATTTCCTGTGGTAGGGTACACTATTACCCTGTAATATAATACGTGGTCCAATTTAAAAATTATAGGTCAATATTAAGGTCCGATACCGTGCCGTTAGCTAACATAGAAAAATGTTTTTGAATTTTTAAAGCATTTTAGAACGCTTATTTCCTCATTTTAAGCTTCTCAGAACACTTTATTTCGCATAGGCATACATAGTAAACTTTAGGGTCACGCTGTGTACCCCCTAAGTGACCTATAATTATTTCCCGTGGTAGGTAACAATATTACCCTGTAATATAATACGTGGTCCAATTTAAAAATTATAGGTTAATATTAAGGTCCGATACCGTGCCGTTAGTTAACATAGAAAAATGTCTTTGAATTTTAAAAGCATTTTAGAACGCTTATTTCCTCATTTTAAGCTTCTCAGAACACTTTATTTCGCATAGGCATACATAGTAACCTTTAGGGTCACGCTGTGTACCCCCTAATTGACCTATAATTATTTCCTGTGGTAGGGTACACTATAACCCTGTAATATAATACGTGGTCCAATTTAAAAATTATAGGTCAATATTAAGGTCCGATACCGTGCTGTTAGTTAACATAGAAAAGTGTCTTCGTATTTCCTTGTTTTAATGCACTATTTAAAATATACATAGTGTACCCCCTAATTGACCTATAATTATATCCTGTGGTAGGGTACACTTTTACCCTGTAATATAATACCTGGTCCAATTTAAATATTATGGGTCAATATTAAGGTCTGATATTGCGCCTTGCGTTAGTTAACCATTGGAAGATGTCTTTGAATTTTTAAAGCATTTTAGAACGCTTATTTCTTCATTTTAAGCATCTCAGAACACTCTATTTCGCATAGGCATACATAGTAAAATTTAGGGTCACGCTGTGTACCCCCTAAATGACCTATAATTATTTCCTGTGGTAGGGTTCACTATTACCCTGTAATATAATACGTGGTCCAATTTAAAAATTATAGGTCAATATTAAGGTCCGATACCGTGCCGTTAGTTAGCATAGAAAAATTTCTTTGAATTTTTAAAGCATTTTAGAACGCTTATTTCCTCATTTTAAGCTTCTCAGAACACTTTATTTCGCATAGGCATACATAGTAACTTTAGGGTCACGCTGTGTACCCCCTAATTGACCTATAATTATTTCCTGTGGTAGGGTACACTATTACCCTGTAATACAATACCTGGTTCAATTTAAATATTATGGGTCAATATTAAGGTTTGATATTGCGCCTTGCGTTAGTTAACCATTGAAAGATGTCTTTGAATTTTTAAAGCATTTTAGAACGCTTATTTCTTCATTTTAATCTTCTCAGAACACTTAATTTCGCATTGACATACATAGTAATCTTTAGGGTCACTCTGCGTACCCCCTAATTGACCTATAATTATTTCCTGTGGTAGGTTACACTATAACCCTGTAATATAATACGTGGTCCAATTTAAAAATTATAGGTCAATATTAAGGCCCGATACCGTGCCGTTAGTTAACATAGAAAAGTGTCTTCGTATTTTCTTGATTTAATGCACTATTTAAAATATACATAGTGTACCCCCTAATTGACCTATAATTATTTCCTGTTGTAGGGTTCACTATTACCCTGTAATATAATACCTGGTCCAATTTAAAAATTATAGGTCAATTATAAGGTCCGATACCGTGCCGTTAGTTAACATAGAAAAATGTCTTTGAATTTTTAAAGCATTTTAGAACGCTTATTTCCTCATTTTAAGCTTCTCAGAACACTTTATTTCGCATAGGCATACATAGTAAACTTTAGGGTCACTCTGTGTACCCCCTAATTGACCTATAATTATTTCCTGTGGTAGGGTACACTATAACCCTGTAATATAATACGTGGTCCAATTTAAAAATTATAGGTCAATATTAAGGTCCGATACCGTGCCGTTAGTTAACATAGAAAAGTGTCTTCGTATTTCCTTGTTTTAATGCACTATTTAAAATATACATAGTGTACCCCCTAATTGACCTATAATTATTTCCTGTGGTAGGGTACACTATTACCCAGTAATATAATACCTGGTCCAATTTAAATATTATGGGTCAATATTAAGGTCTGATATTGCGCCTTGCGTTAGTTAACCATTGAAAGATGTCTTTGAATTTTTAAAGCATTTTAGAACGCTTATTTCTTCATTTTAAGCATCTCAGAACACTCTATTTCGCATAGGCATACATAGTAAAATTTAGGGTCACGCTGTGTACCCCCTAAATGACGTATAATTATTTCCTGTGGTAGGGTACACTATTACCCTGTAATATAATACGTGGTCCAATTTAAAAATTATAGGTCAATATTAAGGTCCGATACCGTGCCGTTAGCTAACATAGAAAAATGTTTTTGAATTTTTAAAGCATTTTAGAACGCTTATTTCCTCATTTTAAGCTTCTCAGAACACTTTATTTCGCATAGGCATACATAGTAAACTTTAGGGTCTCGCTGTGTACCCCCTAAGTGACCTATAATTATTTCCCGTGGTAGGTAACAATATTACCCTGTAATATAATACGTGGTCCAATTTAAAAATTATAGGTTAATATTAAGGTCTGATACCGTGCCGTTACTTAACATAGAAAAATGTTTTTGAATTTTTAAAGCATTTCAGAACGCTTATTTCCTCATTTTAAGCTTCTCAGAACACTTTATTTCGCATAGGCATACATAGTAACCTTTAGGGTCACGCTGTGTACCCCCTAATTGACCTATAATTATTTTCCGTGGTAGGGTACACTATCACCCTGTAATATAATACGTGGCCCAAATTAAAAATTTTAGGTCAATATTAAGGTCCGATACCGTGCCGTTAGTTAACATAGAAAAGAGTCTTCGAATTTCCTTGTTTTAATGCACTATTTAAAATATACATAGTGTACCCCCTAATTGACCTATAATTATTTCCTGTTGTAGGGTACACTATTACCCTGTAATATAATACCTGGTCCAATTTAAATATTATGGTTCCATATTAAGGTCTGATATCGCGCCTTGCGTTAGTTAACCATTGAAAGATGTCTTTGAATTTTTAAAGCATTTTAGAACGCTTATTTCCTCATTTTAAGCTTCTCAGAGCACTTTATTTCGCATAGGCATACATAGTAAATTTTGGGGTCACTCTGTGTACCCCCTAATTGACCTATAATTATTTCCCGTGGTAGGGTACACTATAACCCTGTAATATAATACGTGGTCCAATTTAAAAATTATAGGTCAATATTAAGGTCCGATACCGTGCCGTTAGTTAACATAGAAAAGTGTCTTCGAATTTCCTTGTTTTAATGCACTATTTAAAATATACATAGTGTACCCCCTAATTGACCTATAATTATTTCCTGTGGAAGGGTACACTATAACCCTGTAATATAATACGTGGTCCAATTTAAAAATTATAGGTCAATATTAAGGTCTGATATTGCGCCTTGCGTTAGCTAACCATTGAAAGATGTCTTTGAATTTTTAAAGCATTTTAGAACACTTATTTCTTCATTTTAAGCTTCTCAGAACACTCTATTTCGCATAGGCATACATAGTAAACTTTAGGGTCACGCTGTGTACCCCCTAATTGACCTATAATTATTTCCTGTGGTAGGGTACACTATTTCCCTGTAATATTATACGTGGTCCAATTTAAAAATTATAGGTCAATATTAAGGTCTGATATTGCGCCTTGCGTTAGTTAACCATTGAAAGTTGTCTTTGAATTTATAAAGCATTTTAGAACGCTTATTTCTTCATTTTAAGCTTCTCTGAACACTCTATTTCGCATAGACATACATAGTAAACTTTAGGGTCACGCTGTGTACCCCCTAATTGACCTATAATTATTTCCTGTGGTAGGGTACACTATTACCCTGTAATATAATACGTGGTCCAATTTAAAAATTATAGGTCAATATTAAGGTCCGATACCGTGCCGTTAGTTAACATAGAAAAATGTCTTTGAATTTTTAAAGCATTTTAGAACGCTTATTTCCTCATTTTAAGCTTCTCAGAACACTTTATTTCGCATAGGCATACATAGTAACCTTTAGGGTCACGCTGTGTACCCCCTAATTGACCTATAATTATTTTCCGTGGTAGGGTACACTATCACCCTGTAATATAATACGTGGCCCAATTTGAAAATTTTAGTTTAATATTAAGGACCGATACCATGCCGTTAGTTAACATAGAAAAGAGTCTTCGAATTTCCTTGTTTTAATGCACTATTTAAAATATACATAGTGTACCCCCTAATTGACCTATAATTATTTCCTGTTGTAGGGTACACTATTACCCTGTAATATAATACCTGGTCCAATTTAAAAATTATAGGTCAATTATAAGGTCCGATACCGTGCCGTTAGTTAACATAGAAAAATGTCTTTGAATTTTTAAAGCATTTTAGAACGCTTATTTCCTCATTTTAAGCTTCTCAGAACACTTTATTTCGCATAGGCATACATAGTAAACTTTAGGGTCACTCTGTGTACCCCCTAATTGACCTATAATTATTTCCTGTGGTAGGGTACACTATAACCCTGTAATATAATACGTGGTCCAATTTAAAAATTATAGGTCAATATTAAGGTCCGATACCGTGCCGTTAGTTAACATAGAAAAGTGTCTTCGTATTTCCTTGTTTTAATGCACTATTTAAAATATACATAGTGTACCCCCTAATTGACCTATAATTATTTCCTGTGGTAGGGTACACTATTACCCAGTAATATAATACCTGGTCCAATTTAAATATTATGGGTCAATATTAAGGTCTGATATTGCGCCTTGCGTTAGTTAACCATTGAAAGATGTCTTTGAATTTTTAAAGCATTTTAGAACGCTTATTTCTTCATTTTAAGCATCTCAGAACACTCTATTTCGCATAGGCATACATAGTAAAATTTAGGGTCACGCTGTGTACCCCCTAAATGACGTATAATTATTTCCTGTGGTAGGGTACACTATTACCCTGTAATATAATACGTGGTCCAATTTAAAAATTATAGGTCAATATTAAGGTCCGATACCGTGCCGTTAGCTAACATAGAAAAATGTTTTTGAATTTTTAAAGCATTTTAGAACGCTTATTTCCTCATTTTAAGCTTCTCAGAACACTTTATTTCGCATATGCATACATAGTAAACTTTAGGGTCACGCTGTGTACCCCCTAATTGACCTATAATTATTTTCCGTGGTAGGGTACACTATCACCCTGTAATATAATACGTGGCCCAATTTAAAAATTTTAGGTCAATATTAAGGTCCGATACCGTGCCGTTAGTTAACATAGAAAAGAGTCTTCGAATTTCCTTGTTTTAATGCACTATTTAAAATATACATAGTGTACCCCCTAATTGACCTATAATTATTTCCTGTTGTAGGGTACACTATTACCCTGTAATATAATACCTGGTCCAATTTAAATATTATGGTTCCATATTAAGGTCTGATATCGCGCCTTGCGTTAGTTAACCATTGAAAGATGTCTTTGAATTTTTAAAGCATTTTAGAACGCTTATTTCCTCATTTTAAGCTTCTCAGAGCACTTTATTTCGCATAGGCATACATAGTAAATTTTGGGGTCACTCTGTGTACCCCCTAAATGACCTATAATTATTTCCCGTGGTAGGGTACACTATAACCCTGTAATATAATACGTGGTCCAATTTAAAAATTATAGGTCAATATTAAGGTCCGATACCGTGCCGTTAGTTAACATAGAAAAGTGTCTTCGAATTTCCTTGTTTTAATGCACTATTTAAAATATACATAGTGTACCCCCTAATTGACCTATAATTATTTCCTGTGGAAGGGTACACTATAACCCTGTAATATAATACGTGGTCCAATTTAAAAATTATAGGTCAATATTAAGGTCTGATATTGCGCCTTGCGTTAGCTAACCATTGAAAGATGTATTTGAATTTTTAAAGCATTTTAGAACACTTATTTCTTCATTTTAAGCTTCTCAGAACACTCTATTTCGCATAGGCATACATAGTAAACTTTAGGGTCACGCTGTGTACCCCCTAATTGACCTATAATTATTTCCTGTGGTAGGGTACACTATTTCCCTGTAATATTATACGTGGTCCAATTTAAAAATTATAGGTCAATATTAAGGTCTGATATTGCGCCTTGCGTTAGTTAACCATTGAAAGTTTTCTTTGAATTTATAAAGCATTTTAGAACGCTTATTTCTTCATTTTAAGCTTCTCTGAACACTCTATTTCGCATAGGCATACATAGTAAACTTTAGGGTCACGCTGTGTACCCCCTAATTGACCTATAATTATTTCCTGTGGTAGGGTACACTATTACCCTGTAATATAATACGTGGTCCAATTTAAAAATTATAGGTCAATATTAAGGTCCGATACCGTGCCGTTAGTTAACATAGAAAAATGTCTTTGAATTTTTAAAGCATTTTAGAACGCTTATTTCCTCATTTTAAGCTTCTCAGAACACTTTATTTCGCATAGGCATACATAGTAACCTTTAGGGTCACGCTGTGTACCCCCTAATTGACCTATAATTATTTTCCGTGGTAGGGTACACTATCACCCTGTAATATAATACGTGGCCCAATTTGAAAATTTTAGTTTAATATTAAGGACCGATACCATGCCGTTAGTTAACATAGAAAAGAGTCTTCGAATTTCCTTGTTTTAATGCACTATTTAAAATATACATAGTGCACCCCCTAATTGACCTATAATTATTTCCTGTTGTAGGGTACACTATTACCCTGTAATATAATACCTGGTCCAATTTAAATATTATGGTTCCATATTAAGGTCTGATATCGCGCCTTGCGTTAGTTAACCATTGAAAGATGTCTTTGAATTTTTAAAGCATTTTAGAACGCTTATTTCTTCATTTTAAGCATCTCAGAACACTCTATTTCGCATAGGCATACATAGTAAAATTTAGGGTCACGCTGTGTACCCCCTAAATGACCTATAATTATTTCCTGTGGTAGGGTTCACTATTACCCTGTAATATAATACGTGGTCCAATTTAAAAATTATAGGTCAATATTAAGGTCCGATACCGTGCCGTTAGTTAGCATAGAAAAATTTCTTTGAATTTTTAAAGCATTTTAGAACGCTTATTTCCTCATTTTAAGCTTCTCAGAACACTTTATTTCGCACTGGCATACATAGTAACTTTAGGGTCACGCTGTGTACCCCCTAATTGACCTATAATTATTTCCTTTGGTAGGGTACACTATTACCCTGTAATATAATACCTGGTCCAATTTAAATTTTATGGGTCAATATTAAGGTCTGATATTGCGCCTTGCGTTAGTTAACCATTGAAAGATGTCTTTGAATTTTTAAAGCATTTTAGAACGCTTATTTCTTCATTTTAAGCTTCTCAGAACACTCTATTTCGCATAGGCATACATAGTAAAATTTAGGGTCACGCTGTGTACCCCCTAAATGACCTATAATTATTTCCTGTGGTAGGGTACACTATTACCCTGTAATATAATACGTGGTCCAATTTAAAAATTATAGGTCAATATTAAGTTACGATACCGTGCCGTTAGTTAACATTGAAAAATGTCTTCGTATTTCCTTGTTTTAATGCACTATTTATAATATATATAATGTACCCCCTAATTGACCTATAATTATTTCCTGTGGTAGGGTACACTATTACCCTGTAATACAATACCTGGTTCAATTTAAATATTATGGGTCAATATTAAGGTTTGATATTGCGCCTTGCGTTAGTTAACCATTGAAAGATGTCTTTGAATTTTTAAAGCATTTTATAACGCTTATTTCTTCATTTTAATTTTCTCAGAACACTTTATTTCGCATAGACATACATAGTAAACTTTAGGGTCACTCTGCGTACCCCCTAATTGACCTATAATTATTTCCTGTGGTAGGTTACACTATAACCCTGTAATATAATACGTGGTCCAATTTAAAAATTATAGGTCAATATTAAGGTCCGATACCGTGCCGTTAGTTAACATAGAAAAGTGTCTTCGTATTTTCTTGATTTAATGCACTATTTAAAATATACATAGTGTACCCCCTAATTGACCTATAATTATTTCCTGTTGTAGGGTACACTATTACCCTGTAATATAATACCTGGTCCAATTTAAAAATTATAGGTCAATTATAAGGTCCGATACCGTGCCGTTAGTTAACATAGAAAAATGTCTTTGAATTTTTAAAGCATTTTAGAACGCTTATTTCCTCATTTTAAGCTTCTCAGAACACTTTATTTCGCATAGGCATACATAGTAAACTTTAGGGTCACTCTGTGTACCCCCTAATTGACCTATAATTATTTCCTGTGGTAGGGTACACTATAACCCTGTAATATAATACGTGGTCCAATTTAAAAATTATAGGTCAATATTAAGGTCCGATACCGTGCCGTTAGTTAACATAGAAAAGTGTCTTCGTATTTCCTTGTTTTAATGCACTATTTAAAATATACATAGTGTACCCCCTAATTGACCTATAATTATTTCCTGTGGTAGGGTACACTATTACCCAGTAATATAATACCTGGTCCAATTTAAATATTATGGGTCAATATTAAGGTCTGATATTGCACCTTGCGTTAGTTAACCATTGAAAGATGTCTTTGAATTTTTAAAGCATTTTAGAACGCTTATTTCTTCATTTTAAGCATCTCAGAACACTCTATTTCGCATAGGCATACATAGTAAAATTTAGGGTCACGCTGTGTACCCCCTAAATGACGTATAATTATTTCCTGTGGTAGGGTACACTATTACCCTGTAATATAATACGTGGTCCAATTTAAAAATTATAGGTCAATATTAAGGTCCGATACCGTGCCGTTAGCTAACATAGAAAAATGTTTTTGAATTTTTAAAGCATTTTAGAACGCTTATTTCCTCATTTTAAGCTTCTCAGAACACTTTATTTCGCATAGGCATACATAGTAAACTTTAGGGTCACGCTGTGTACCCCCTAAGTGACCTATAATTATTTCCCGTGGTAGGTAACAATATTACCCTGTAATATAATACGTGGTCCAATTTAAAAATTATAGGTTAATATTAAGGTCTGATAAAGTGCCGTTACTTAACATAGAAAAATGTCTTTGAATTTTTAAAGCATTTTAGAACGCTTATTTCCTCATTTTAAGCTTCTCAGAACACTTTATTTCGCATAGGCATACATAGTAACCTTTAGGGTCACGCTGTGTACCCCCTAATTGACCTATAATTATTTTCCGTGGTAGGGTACACTATCACCCTGTAATATAATACGTGGCCCAATTTAAAAATTTTAGGTCAATATTAAGGTCCGATACCGTGCCGTTAGTTAACATAGAAAAGAGTCTTCGAATTTCCTTGTTTTAATGCACTATTTAAAATATTCATAGTGTACCCCCTAATTGACCTATAATTATTTCCTGTTGTAGGGTACACTATTACCCTGTAATATAATACCTGGTCCAATTTAAATATTATGGTTCCATATTAAGGTCTGATATCGCGCCTTGCGTTAGTTAACCATTGAAAGATGTCTTTGAATTTTTAAAGCATTTTAGAACGCTTATTTCCTCATTTTAAGCTTCTCAGAGCACTTTATTTCGCATAGGCATACATAGTAAACTTTGGGGTCACTCTGTGTACCCCCTAATTGACCTATAATTATTTCCTGTGGTAGGTTACACTATAACCCTGTAATATAATACGTGGTCCAATTTAAAAATTATAGGTCAATATTAAGGTCCGATACCGTGCCGTTAGTTAACATAGAAAAGTGTCTTCGTATTTTCTTGATTTAATGCACTATTTAAAATATACATAGTGTACCCCCTAATTGACCTATAATTATTTCCTGTTGTAGGGTACACTATTACCCTGTAATATAATACCTGGTCCAATTTAAAAATTATAGGTCAATTATAAGGTCCGATACCGTGCCGTTAGTTAACATAGAAAAATGTCTTTGAATTTTTAAAGCATTTTAGAACGCTTATTTCCTCATTTTAAGCTTCTCAGAACACTTTATTTCGCATAGGCATACATAGTAAACTTTAGGGTCACTCTGTGTACCCCCTAATTGACCTATAATTATTTCCTGTGGTAGGGTACACTATAACCCTGTAATATAATACGTGGTCCAATTTAAAAATTATAGGTCAATATTAAGGTCCGATACCGTGCCGTTAGTTAACATACTATAGTGTTCGAATTAATTGGGACAAGCAAGATTTTCTCATTCGAGTTGGTATGGGATTGCCAGTGATGTCCCGAACCGCTTCAAACCAGTTATATCTGCCTTGAGCTGCGGTGACGGATAGACCTTCACTATAATTTACTCGTCTGACTGGATTTAGTGTATTTGTAGTTCAGTTGTGAGCATTTCAGTGTGGAAACTGGTGGTTATAATTTTGAGTTTAGTCTAACACAAGTTATGTGCTTATAAAAGATTGATATTAGTCCGAGGAAACGCTCTAAAATTATCGCTCTTAATGAACACACTTTTATGACTGTAAGAGACATCGCTACAGCAGTTGGTGTAGGGAAATTTAGAGTTTCCAGAATTCTTAGAACACTTTAAGATTCCGGCTCATCCTCTCCAAAAAGAAAAGGAAAATGTGGACGCAAACAGAAAACTACTCCAAGAACTGATAAAAATCTAATAAGAAATAGTAAAATTAATCCAAGAAAGACGAGCACAGACCCCCGAAGGGATTTATTGGATTGTGGGGTTGATGTGAGTACTTCAACTGTACGAAAAAGACTTCTAGAAGTTGGACGTAAGGCAAGAAGACCAAGGAAAAAACAATTTCTATCTCAGAAAATGATGAAAAAACGTTTAGCATGGGCCAGAAAATATCAAAAATGAACTGTAAATGACTGGAAGAAAGTGGTTTTCAGTGATGAAACACATTTATTTGTGCAGGGACACAAATCAAGTGTAGTTAAACGAAGTGAATGCGAAAGTCTGAGACCAGATCATATCCAACAGACTGTAAAACACCCTTCTAAACAAATGTTTTGGGGTTTCTTCACAACAAATAGCACTGGAAGCTTAGTGCCTCTAAAAGGCATGATGAATTCAGCCAAATACATCGATATATTACATAGTAGGATTGTTCCATTCATGGAAACATTCGACGGAACATTTCAACATGATTTGGCCCCTTGTCACAATTCCAAACTGGTCCAGAATTTTATGCGAGAAAACAAAATAAAAGTGCTTGATTGGCCTGGTAATTCACCAGACCTAAATCCCATTCAGAACCTGTGGCATATTCTAAAAAATCGTTTAGCCAAGATGAATTGCACGACAGCAGAACAAATGATAAAAAGTGCTACTCAAGTATGGTTCCACGACGATGAAGTCAAGAACATGTGCGCTACACTAGTGGAATCAATGCCAAAACGTGTTCTTGAAGTCATATCTGCTAAAGGAGGACATACTTCATATTAATACAGACATGTATCAATGTAACTAAAGGTATGTAATGATTAAAAGCTAAAGTTTCAATAAATCACTTTTTTTTCATTTGTCCCAATTAATTCGAACAGTATAGTAGAAAAGTGTCTTCGTATTTCCTTGTTTTAATGCACTATTTAAAATATACATAGTGTACCCCCTAATTGACCTATAATTATTTCCTGTGGTAGGGTACACTATTACCCAGTAATATAATACCTGGTCCAATTTAAATATTATGGGTCAATATTAAGGTCTGATATTGCACCTTGCGTTAGTTAACCATTGAAAGATGTCTTTGAATTTTTAAAGCATTTTAGAACGCTTATTTCTTCATTTTAAGCATCTCAGAACACTCTATTTCGCATAGGCATACATAGTAAAATTTAGGGTCACGCTGTGTACCCCCTAAATGACGTATAATTATTTCCTGTGGTAGGGTACACTATTACCCTGTAATATAATACGTGGTCCAATTTAAAAATTATAGGTCAATATTAAGGTCCGATACCGTGCCGTTAGCTAACATAGAAAAATGTTTTTGAATTTTTAAAGCATTTTAGAACGCTTATTTCCTCATTTTAAGCTTCTCAGAACACTTTATTTCGCATAGGCATACATAGTAAACTTTAGGGTCACGCTGTGTACCCCCTAAGTGACCTATAATTATTTCCCGTGGTAGGTAACAATATTACCCTGTAATATAATACGTGGTCCAATTTAAAAATTATAGGTTAATATTAAGGTCTGATAAAGTGCCGTTACTTAACATAGAAAAATGTCTTTGAATTTTTAAAGCATTTTAGAACGCTTATTTCCTCATTTTAAGCTTCTCAGAACACTTTATTTCGCATAGGCATACATAGTAACCTTTAGGGTCACGCTGTGTACCCCCTAATTGACCTATAATTATTTTCCGTGGTAGGGTACACTATCACCCTGTAATATAATACGTGGCCCAATTTAAAAATTTTAGGTCAATATTAAGGTCCGATACCGTGCCGTTAGTTAACATAGAAAAGAATCTTCGAATTTCCTTGTTTTAATGCACTATTTAAAATATACATAGTGTACCCCCTAATTGACCTATAATTATTTCCTGTTGTAGGGTACACTATTACCCTGTAATATAATACCTGGTCCAATTTAAATATTATGGTTCCATATTAAGGTCTGATATCGCGCCTTGCGTTAGTTAACCATTGAAAGATGTCTTTGAATTTTTAAAGCATTTTAGAACGCTTATTTCCTCATTTTAAGCTTCTCAGAGCACTTTATTTCGCATAGGCATACATAGTAAACTTTGGGGTCACTCTGTGTACCCCCTAATTGACCTATAATTATTTCCCGTGGTAGGGTACACTATAACCCTGTAATATAATACGTGGTCCAATTTAAAAATTATAGGTCAATATTAAGGTCCGATACCGTGCCGTTAGTTAACATAGAAAAGTGTCTTCGAATTTCCTTGTTTTAATGCACTATTTAAAATATACATAGTGTACCCCCTAATTGACCTATAATTATTTCCTGTGGAAGGGTACACTATAACCCTGTAATATAATACGTGGTCCAATTTAAAAATTATAGGTCAATATTAAGGTCTGATATTGCGCCTTGCGTTAGCTAACCATTGAAAGATGTCTTTGAATTTTTAAAGCATTTTAGAACACTTATTTCTTCATTTTAAGCTTCTCAGAACACTCTATTTCGCATAGGCATACATAGTAAACTTTAGGGTCACGCTGTGTACCCCCTAATTGACCTATAATTATTTCCTGTGGTAGGGTACACTATTTCCCTGTAATATTATACGTGGTCCAATTTAAAAATTATAGGTCAATATTAAGGTCTGATATTGCGCCTTGCGTTAGTTAACCATTGAAAGTTGTCTTTGAATTTATAAAGCATTTTAGAACGCTTATTTCCTCATTTTAAGCTTCTCAGAGCACTTTATTTCGCATAGGCATACATAGTAAACTTTAGGGTCACGCTGTGTACCCCCTAAGAGACCTATAATTATTTCCCGTGGTAGGGAACAATATTACCCTGTAATATAATACGTGGTCCAATTTAAAAATTATAGGTCAATATTAAGGTCTGATATTGCGCCTTGCGTTAGTTAACCATTGAAAGATGTCTTTGAATTTTTAAAGCATTTTAGAACGCTTATTTCTTCATTTTAAGCTTCTCAAAACATTTTATTTCGCGTAGGCATACATAGTAAAATTTAGGGTGACGCTGTGTACCCCCTAAATGACCTATAATTATTTCCTGTGGTAGGGTACACTATTACCCTGTAATATAATACGTGGTCCAATTTAAAAATTATAGGTCAATATTAAGTTCCGATACCGTGCCGTTAGTTAACATAGAAAAATGTCTTTGAATTTTTAAAGCATTTTAGAACGCTTATTTCCTCATTTTAAGCTTCTCAGAACACTTTATTTCGCGTAGGCATACATAGTGAACTTTAGGGTCACGCTGTGTACCCCCTAATTGACCTATAATTATTTCCTGTGGTAGGGTACACTATAACCCTGTAATATAATACGTGGTCCAATTTAAAAATTATAGGTCAATATTAAGGTCCGATACCGTGCCGTTAGTTAACATAGAAAAATGTCTTTGAATTTTTAAAGCATTTTAGAACGCTTATTTCCTCATTTTAAGCTTCTCAGAGCACTTTATTTCGCATAGGCATACATAGTAAACTTTGGGGTCACTCTGTGTACCCCCTAATTGACCTATAATTATTTCCTGTGGTTGGGTACACTATAACCCTGTAATATAATACGTGGTCCAATTTAAAAATTATAGGTCAATATTAAGGTCCTATACCGTGCCGTTAGTTAACATAGAAAAGTGTCTTCGTATTTCCTTGTTTTAATGCACTATTTAAAATATACATAGTGTACCCCCTAATTGACCTATAATTATTTCCTGTGGGAGGGTACACTATTACCCTGTAATATAATACCTGGTCCAATATAAATATTATGGGTCAATATTAAGGTCTGATATTGCGCCTTGCGTTAGTTAACCATTGAAAGATGTCTTTGAATTTTTAAAGCATTTTAGAACGCTTATTTCTTCATTTTAAGCATCTCAAAACATTTTATTTCGCGTAGGCATACATAGTAAAATTTAGGGTAACGCTGTGTACCCCCTAAATGACCTATAATTATTTCCTGTGGTAGGGTACACTATTACCCTGTAATATAATACGTGGTCCAATTTAAAAATTATAGGTCAATATTAAGTTCCGATACCGTGCCGTTAGTTAACATAGAAAAATGTCTTTGAATTTTTAAAGCATTTTAGAACGCTTATTTCCTCATTTTAAGCTTCTCAGAACACTTTATTTCGCATAGGCATACATAGTAAACTTTGGGGTCACTCTGTGTACCCCCTAATTGACCTATAATTATTTCCTGTGGTAGGGTACACTATAACCCTGTATTATAATACGTGGTCCAATTTAAAAATTATAGGTCAATATTAAGGTCCTATACCGTGCCGTTAGTTAACATAGAAAAGTGTCTTCGTATTTCCTTGTTTTAATGCACTATTTAAAATATACATAGTGTACCCCCTAATTGACCTATAATTATTTCCTGTGGGAGGGTACACTATTACCCTGTAATATAATACCTGGTCCAATATAAATATTATGGGTCAATATTAAGGTCTGATATTGCGCCTTGCGTTAGTTAACCATTGAAAGATGTCTTTGAATTTTTAAAGCATTTTAGAACGCTTATTTCTTCATTTTAAGCATCTCAGAACACTCTATTTCGCATAGGCATACATAGTAAAATTTAGAGTCACGCTGTGTACCCCCAAATTGACCTATAATTATTTCCTGTGGTAGGGTACACTATAACCCTGTAATATAATACTAGGTCCAATTTAAAAATTATAGGTCAATATTAAGGTCTGATATTGCGCCTTGCGTTAGTTAACCATTGAAAGATGTCTTTGAATTTTTAAAGCATTTTAGAACGCTTATTTCTTCCTTTTTAGCTTCTCAAAACATTTTATTTCGCGTAGGCATACATAGTAAACTTTAGGGTTACGCTGTGTACCCCCTAATTGACCTATAATTATTTCCTGTGGTAGGGTACACTATAACCCTGTAATATAATACTAGGTCCAATTTAAAAATTATAGGTCAATATTAAGGTCTGATATTGCGCCTTGCGTTAGTTAACCATTGAAAGATGTCTTTGAATTTTTAAAGCATTTTAGAACGCTTATTTCTTCATTTTAAGTTTCTCAAAACATTTTATTTCGCGTAGGCATACATAGTAAAATTTAGGGTGACGCTGTGTACCCCCTAAATGACCTATAATTATTTCCTGTGGTAGGGTACACTATTACCCTGTAATATAATACGTGGTCCAATTTAAAAATTATAGGTCAATATTAAGTTCCGATACCGTGCCGTTAGTTAACATAGAAAAATGTCTTTGAATTTTTAAAGCATTTTAGAACGCTTATTTCCTCATTTTAAGCTTCTCAGAACACTTTATTTCGCGTAGGCATACATAGTGAACTTTAGGGTCACGCTGTGTACCCCCTAATTGACCTATAATTATTTCCTGTGGTAGGGTACACTATAACCCTGTAATATAATACGTGGTCCAATTTAAAAATTATAGGTCAATATTAAGGTCCGATACCGTGCCGTTAGTTAACATAGAAAAATGTCTTTGAATTTTTAAAGCATTTTAGAACGCTTATTTCCTCATTTTAAGCTTCTCAGAGCACTTTATTTCGCATAGGCATACATAGTAAACTTTGGGGTCACTCTGTGTACCCCCTAATTGACCTATAATTATTTCCTGTGGTAGGGTACACTATAACCCTGTAATATAATACGTGGTCCAATTTAAAAATTATAGGTCAATATTAAGGTCCTATACCGTGCCGTTAGTTAACATAGAAAAGTGTCTTCGTATTTCCTTGTTTTAATGCACTATTTAAAATATACATAGTGTACCCCCTAATTGACCTATAATTATTTCCTGTGGGAGGGTACACTATTACCCTGTAATATAATACCTGGTCCAATATAAATATTATGGGTCAATATTAAGGTCTGATATTGCGCCTTGCGTTAGTTAACCATTGAAAGATGTCTTTGAATTTTTAAAGCATTTTAGAACGCTTATTTCTTCATTTTAAGCATCTCAGAACACTCTATTTCGCATAGGCATACATAGTAAAATTTAGAGTCACGCTGTGTACCCCCTAATTGACCTATAATTATTTCCTGTGGTAGGGTACACTATAACCCTGTAATATAATACTAGGTCCAATTTAAAAATTATAGGTCAATATTAAGGTCTGATATTGCGCCTTGCGTTAGTTAACCATTGAAAGATGTCTTTGAGTTTTTAAAGCATTTTAGAACGCTTATTTCTTCCTTTTTAGCTTCTCAAAACATTTTATTTCGCGTAGGCATACATAGTAAAATTTAGGGTAACGCTGTGTACCCCCTAAATGACCTATAATTATTTCCTGTGGTAGGGTACACTATTACCCTGTAATATAATACGTGGTCCAATTTAAAAATTATAGGTCAATATTAAGTTCCGATACCGTGCCGTTAGTTAACATAGAAAAATGTCTTTGAATTTTTAAAGCATTTTAGAACGCTTATTTCCTCATTTTAAGCTTCTCAGAACACTTTATTTCGCATAGGCATACATAGTAAACTTTGGGGTCTCTCTGTGTACCCCCTAATTGACCTATAATTATTTCCTGTGGTAGGGTACACTATAACCCTGTAATATAATACGTGGTCCAATTTAAAAATTATAGGTCAATATTAAGGTCCTATACCGTGCCGTTAGTTAACATAGAAAAGTGTCTTCGTATTTCCTTGTTTTAATGCACTATTTAAAATATACATAGTGTACCCCCTAATTGACCTATAATTATATCCTGTGGGAGGGTACACTATTACCCTGTAATATAATACCTGGTCCAATATAAATATTATGGGTCAATATTAAGGTCTGATATTGCGCCTTGCGTTAGTTAACCATTGAAAGATGTCTTTGAATTTTTAAAGCATTTTAGAACGCTTATTTCTTCATTTTAAGCATCTCAGAACACTCTATTTCGCATAGGCATACATAGTAAAATTTAGAGTCACGCTGTGTACCCCCTAATTGACCTATAATTATTTCCTGTGGTAGGGTACACTATAACCCTGTAATATAATACTAGGTCCAATTTAAAAATTATAGGTCAATATTAAGGTCAGATATTGCGCCTTGCGTTAGTTAACCATTGAAAGATATCTTTGAATTTTTAAAGCATTTTAGAACGCTTATTTCTTCCTTTTTAGCTTCTCAAAACATTTTATTTCGCGTAGGCATACATAGTAAAATTTAGGGTAACGCTGTGTACCCCCTAAATGACCTATAATTATTTCCTGTGGTAGGGTACACTATTACCCTGTAATATAATACGTGGTCCAATTTAAAAATTATAGGTCAATATTAAGTTCCGATACCGTGCCGTTAGTTAACCATTGAAAGATGTCTTTGAATTTTTAAAGCATTTTAGAACGCTTATTTCTTCCTTTTTAGCTTCTCAAAACATTTTATTTCGCGTAGGCATACATAGTAAAATTTAGGGTCACGCTGTGTACCCCCTAAATGACCTATAATTATTTCCTGTGGTAGGGTACACTATAACCCTGTAATATAATACGTGGTCCAATTTAAAAATTATAGGTCAATATTAAGGTCCGATACCGTGCCGTTAGTTAACATAGAAAAATGTCTTTGAATTTTTAAAGCATTTTAGAACGCTTATTTCCTCATTTTAAGCTTCTCAGAGCACTTTATTTCGCATACATAAACTTTGGGGTCACTCTGTGTACCCCCTAATTGACCTATAATTATTTCCTGTGGTAGGGTACACTATAACCCTGTAATATAATACGTGGTCCAATTTAAAAATTATAGGTCAATATTAAGGTCCTATACCGTGCCGTTAGTTAACATAGAAAAGTGTCTTCGTATTTCCTTGTTTTAATGCACTATTTAAAATATACATAGTGTACCCCCTAATTGACCTATAATTATTTCCTGTGGGAGGGTACACTATTACCCTGTAATATAATACCTGGTCCAATATAAATATTATGGGTCAATATTAAGGTCTGATATTGCGCCTTGCGTTAGTTAACCATTGAAAGATGTCTTTGAATTTTTAAAGCATTTTAGAACGCTTATTTCCTCATTTTAAGCATCTCAGAACACTCTATTTCGCATAGGCATACATAGTAAAATTTAGAGTCACGCTGTGTACCCCCTAATTGACCTATAATTATTTCCTGTGGTAGGGTACACTATAACCCTGTAATATAATACTAGGTCCAATTTAAAAATTATAGGTCAATATTAAGGTCTGATATTGCGCCTTGCGTTAGTTAACCATTGAAAGATGTCTTTGAATTTTTAAAGCATTTTAGAACGCTTATTTCTTCCTTTTTAGCTTCTCAAAACATTTTATTTCGCGTAGGCATACATAGTAAAATTTAGGGTGACGCTGTGTACCCCCTAAATGACCTATAATTATTTCCTGTGGTAGGGTACACTATTACCCTGTAATATAATACGTGGTCCAATTTAAAAATTATAGGTCAATATTAAGTTCCGATACCGTGCCGTTAGTTAACATAGAAAAATGTCTTTGAATTTTTAAAGCATTTTAGAACGCTTATTTCCTCATTTTAAGCTTCTCAGAACACTTTATTTCGCGAAAGCATACATAGTGAACTTTAGGGTCACGCTGTGTACCCCCTAATTGACCTATAATTATTTCCTGTGGTAGGGTACACTATAACCCTGTAATATAATACGTGGTCCAATTTAAAAATTATAGGTCAATATTAAGGTCCGATAACGTGCCGTTAGTTAACATAGAAAAATGTCTTTGAATTTTTAAAGCATTTTAGAACGCTTATTTCCTCATTTTAAGCTTCTCAGAGCACTTTATTTCGCATAGGCATACATAGTAAACTTTGGGGTCACTCTGTGTACCCCCTAATTGACCTATAATTATTTCCTGTGGTAGGGTACACTATAACCCTGTAATATAATACTTGGTCCAATTTAAAAATTATAGGTCAATATTAAGGTCCTATACCGTGCCGTTAGTTAACATAGAAAAGTGTCTTCGTATTTCCTTGTTTTAATGCACTATTTAAAATATACATAGTGTACCCCCTAATTGACCTATAATTATTTCCTGTGGGAGGGTACACTATTACCCTGTAATATAATACCTGGTCCAATATAAATATTATGGGTCAATATTAAGGTCTGATATTGCGCCTTGCGTTAGTTAACCATTGAAAGATGTCTTTGAATTTTTAAAGCATTTTAGAACGCTTATTTCTTCATTTTAAGCTTCTCAAAACATTTTATTTCGCGTAGGCATACATAGTAAAATTTAGGGTGACGCTGTGTACCCCCTAAATGACCTATAATTATTTCCTGTGGTAGGGTACACTATTACCCTGTAATATAATACGTGGTCCAATTTAAAAATTATAGGTCAATATTAAGTTCCGATACCGTGCCGTTAGTTAACATAGAAAAATGTCTTTGAATTTTTAAAGCATTTTAGAACGCTTATTTCTTCATTTTAAGCTTATCAGAACACTCTATTTCGCATAGGCATACATAGTAAACTTTAGGGTCACGCTGTGTACCCCCTAAGAGACCTATAAATATTTCCCGTGGTAGGGAACAATATTACCCTGTAATATATTACGTGGTCCAATTTAAAAATTATATCTCAATATTAAGGTCCGATACCGTACCGTTAGTTAACATAGAAAAATGTCTTTGAATTTTTAAAGCATTTTAGAACGCTTATTTCCTCATTTTAAGCTTCTCAGAACACTTTATTTCGCATAGGCATACATAGTAAACTTTAGGGTCACGCTGTGTACCCCCTAAATGACCTATAATTATTTCCCGTGGAAGGGAACAATATTACCCTGTAATATAATACGTGGTCCAATTTAAAAATTATAGGTCAATATTAAGGTCCGATACCGTACCGTTAGTTAACATAGAAAAATGTCTTTGAATTTTTAAATCATTTTAGAACGCTTATTTCCTCATTTTAAGCTTCTCAGAACACTTTATTTCGCATAGGCATACATAGTAAACTTTAGGGTCACGCTGTGTACCCCCTAATTGACCTATAATTATTTCCTGTGGTAGGGTACACTATAACCCTGTAATATAATACGTGGTCCAATTTAAAAATTATAGGTCAATATTAAGGTCCGATACCGTGCCGTTAGTTAACATAGAAAAATGTCTTTGAATTTTTAAAGCATTTTAGAACGCTTTTTTCCTTATTTTAAGCTTCTCAGAACACTTTATTTCGCATAGGCATACATAGTAACCTTTAGGGTCACGCTGTGTACCCCCTAATTGACCTGTAATTATTTCCTGTGGTAGAGTTCACTATCACCCTGAAATATAATACGTGGTCCAATTTAAAAATTTTAGGTCAATATTAAGGTCCGATACCGTGCCGTTAGTTAACATAGAAAAGAGTCTTCGAATTTCCTTGTTTTAATGCACTATTTAAAATATACATAGTGTACCCCCTAACTGACCTATAATTATTTCCTGTGGTTGGGTACACTATTTCCCTGTAATATAATACCTGGGCCAATTTAAATATTATGGGTCAATATTAAGGTCTGATATTGCGCCTTGCGTTAGTTAACCATTGAAAGATGTCTTTGAATTTTTAAAGCATTTTAGAACGCTTATTTCTTCATTTTAAGCTTCTCAAAACACTTTATTTCGCATAGGCATACATAGTAAACTTTAGGGTCACGCTGTGTACCCCTTAATTGACCTATAATTATTTCCCGTGGTAGGGAACAATATTACCCTGTAATATATTACGTGGTCAAATTTAAAAATTATAGGTCAATATTAAGGTCCGATACCGTACCGTTAGTTAACATAGAAAAATGTCTTTGAATTTTTAAAGCATTTCAGAACGCTTATTTCCTCATTTTAAGCTTCTCAGAACACTTTATTTCGCATAGGCATACATAGTAACCTTTAGGGTCACGCTGTGTACCCCCTAATTGACCTATAATTATTTCCTGTGGTAGAGTACACTATAACCCTGAAATATAATACGTGGTCAAATTTAAAAATTATAGGTCAATATTAAGGTCCGATACCGTGCCGTTAGTTAACATAGAAAAGTGTCTTCGAATTTCCTTGTTTTAATGCACTATTTAAAATATACATGGTGTAACCCCTAATTGACCTATAATTATTTCCTGTGGTAGGGTACACTATTACCCTGTAATATAATACCTGGTCCAATTTAAATATTATGGGTCAATATTAAGGTCTGATATTGCGCCTTGCGTTAGTTAACCATTGAAAGATGTCTTTGAATTTTTAAAGCATTTTAGAACGCTTATTTCTTCATTTTAAGCATCTCAGAACACTCTATTTCGCATAGGCATACATAGTAAAATTTAGAGTCACGCTGTGTACCCCCTAATTGACCTATAATTATTTCCTGTGGTAGGGTACACTATAACCCTGTAATATAATACTAGGTCCAATTTAAAAATTATAGGTCAATATTAAGGTCTGATATTGCGCCTTGCGTTAGTTAACCATTGAAAGATGTCTTTGAATTTTTAAAGCATTTTAGAACGCTTATTTCTTCCTTTTTAGCTTCTCAAAACATTTTATTTCGCGTAGGCATACATAGTAAAATTTAGGGTGACGCTGTGTACCCCCTAAATGACCTATAATTATTTCCTGTGGTAGGGTACACTATTACCCTGTAATATAATACGTGGTCCAATTTAAAAATTATAGGTCAATATTAAGTTCCGATACCGTGCCGTTAGTTAACATAGAAAAATGTCTTTGAATTTTTAAAGCATTTTAGAACGCATATTTCCTCATTTTAAGCTTCTCAGAACACTTTATTTCGCGTAAGCATACATAGTGAACTTTAGGGTCACGCTGTGTACCCCCTAATTGACCTATAATTATTTCCTGTGGTAGGGTACACTATAACCCTGTAATATAATACGTGGTCCAATTTAAAAATTATAGGTCAATATTAAGGTCCGATACCGTGCCGTTAGTTAACATAGAAAAATGTCTTTGAATTTTTAAAGCATTTTAGAACGCTTATTTCCTCATTTTAAGCTTCTCAGAGCACTTTATTTCGCATAGGCATACATAGTAAACTTTGGGGTCACTCTGTGTACCCCCTAATTGACCTATAATTATTTCCTGTGGTAGGGTACACTATAACCCTGTAATATAATACTTGGTCCAATTTAAAAATTATAGGTCAATATTAAGGTCCTATACCGTGCCGTTAGTTAACATAGAAAAGTGTCTTTGTATTTCCTTGTTTTAATGCACTATTTAAAATATACATAGTGTACCCCCTAATTGACCTATAATTATTTCCTGTGGGAGGGTACACTATTACCCTGTAATATAATACCTGGTCCAATATAAATATTATGGGTCAATATTAAGGTCTGATATTGCGCCTTGCGTTAGTTAACCATTGAAAGATGTCTTTGAATTTTTAAAGCATTTTAGAACGCTTATTTCTTCATTTTAAGCTTCTCAAAACATTTTATTTCGCGTAGGCATACATAGTAAAATTTAGGGTGACGCTGTGTACCCCCTAAATGACCTATAATTATTTCCTGTGGTAGGGTACACTATTACCCTGTAATATAATACGTGGTCCAATTTAAAAATTATAGGTCAATATTAAGTTCCGATACCGTGCCGTTAGTTAACATAGAAAAATGTCTATAAATTTTTAAAGCATTTTAGAACGCTTATTTCCTCATTTTAAGCTTCTCAGAAAACTTTATTTCGCATAGGCATACATAGTGAACTTTAGGGTCACGCTGTGTACCCCCTAATTGACCTATAATTATTTCCTGTGGTAGGGTACACTATAACCCTGTAATATAATACGTGGTCCAATTTAAAAATTATAGGTCAATATTAAGGTCCGATACCGTACCGTTAGTTAACATAGAAAAATGTCTTTGAATTTTTAAAGCATTTTAGAACGTTTATTTCCTCATTTTAAGCTTCTCAGAACACTTTATTTTGCATAGGCATACATAGTAAACTTTAGGGTCACGCTGTGTACCCCCTAATTGAAATATAATTATTTCATGTGGTAGGGTACACTATAACCCTGTAATATAATACGTGGTCCAATTTAAAAATTATAGGTCAATATTAAGGTCCGATACCGTGCCGTTAGTTAACATAGAAAAGTGTCTTCGAATTTCCTCGTTTTAATGCACTATTTAAAACATACATAGTGTACCCCCTAATTGACCTATAATTATTTCCTGTTGTAGGGTACACTATTACCCTGTAATATAATACGTGGTCCAATTTAAAAATTATAGGTCAATATTAAGTTCCGATACCGTGCCGTTAGTTAACATAGAAAAATGTCTATAAATTTTTAAAGCATTTTAGAACGCTTATTTCCTCATTTTAAGCTTCTCAGAAAACTTTATTTCGCATAGGCATACATAGTGAACTTTAGGGTCACGCTGTGTACCCCCTAATTGACCTATAATTATTTCCTGTGGTAGGGTACACTATAACCCTGTAATATAATACGTGGTCCAATTTAAAAATTATAGGTCAATATTAAGGTCCGATACCGTGCCGTTAGTTAACATAGAAAAATGTCTTTGAATTTTTAAAGCATTTTAGAACGCTTTTTTCCTTATTTTAAGCTTCTCAGAACACTTTATTTCGCATAGGCATACATAGTAACCTTTAGGGTCACGCTGTGTACCCCCTAATTGACCTGTAATTATTTCCTGTGGTAGAGTTCACTATCACCCTGAAATATAATACGTGGTCCAATTTAAAAATTTTAGGTCAATATTAAGGTCCGATACCGTGCCGTTAGTTAACATAGAAAAGAGTCTTCGAATTTCCTTGTTTTAATGCACTATTTAAAATATACATAGTGTACCCCCTAACTGACCTATAATTATTTCCTGTGGTTGGGTACACTATTTCCCTGTAATATAATACCTGGGCCAATTTAAATATTATGGGTCAATATTAAGGTCTGATATTGCGCCTTGCGTTAGTTAACCATTGAAAGATGTCTTTGAATTTTTAAAGCATTTTAGAACGCTTATTTCTTCATTTTAAGCTTCTCAAAACACTTTATTTCGCATAGGCATACATAGTAAACTTTAGGGTCACGCTGTGTACCCCTTAATTGACCTATAATTATTTCCCGTGGTAGGGAACAATATTACCCTGTAATATATTACGTGGTCAAATTTAAAAATTATAGGTCAATATTAAGGTCCGATACCGTACCGTTAGTTAACATAGAAAAATGTCTTTGAATTTTTAAAGCATTTCAGAACGCTTATTTCCTCATTTTAAGCTTCTCAGAACACTTTATTTCGCATAGGCATACATAGTAACCTTTAGGGTCACGCTGTGTACCCCCTAATTGACCTATAATTATTTCCTGTGGTAGAGTACACTATAACCCTGAAATATAATACGTGGTCAAATTTAAAAATTATAGGTCAATATTAAGGTCCGATACCGTGCCGTTAGTTAACATAGAAAAGTGTCTTCGAATTTCCTTGTTTTAATGCACTATTTAAAATATACATGGTGTAACCCCTAATTGACCTATAATTATTTCCTGTGGTAGGGTACACTATTACCCTGTAATATAATACCTGGTCCAATTTAAATATTATGGGTCAATATTAAGGTCTGATATTGCGCCTTGCGTTAGTTAACCATTGAAAGATGTCTTTGAATTTTTAAAGCATTTTAGAACGCTTATTTCTTCATTTTAAGCATCTCAGAACACTCTATTTCGCATAGGCATACATAGTAAAATTTAGAGTCACGCTGTGTACCCCCTAATTGACCTATACTTATTTCCTGTGGTAGGGTACACTATAACCCTGTAATATAATACTAGGTCCAATTTAAAAATTATAGGTCAATATTAAGGTCTGATATTGCGCCTTGCGTTAGTTAACCATTGAAAGATGTCTTTGAATTTTTAAAGCATTTTAGAACGCTTATTTCTTCCTTTTTAGCTTCTCAAAACATTTTATTTCGCGTAGGCATACATAGTAAAATTTAGGGTGACGCTGTGTACCCCCTAAATGACCTATAATTATTTCCTGTGGTAGGGTACACTATTACCCTGTAATATAATACGTGGTCCAATTTAAAAATTATAGGTCAATATTAAGTTCCGATACCGTGCCGTTAGTTAACATAGAAAAATGTCTTTGAATTTTTAAAGCATTTTAGAACGCATATTTCCTCATTTTAAGCTTCTCAGAACACTTTATTTCGCGTAAGCATACATAGTGAACTTTAGGGTCACGCTGTGTACCCCCTAATTGACCTATAATTATTTCCTGTGGTAGGGTACACTATAACCCTGTAATATAATACGTGGTCCAATTTAAAAATTATAGGTCAATATTAAGGTCCGATACCGTGCCGTTAGTTAACATAGAAAAATGTCTTTGAATTTTTAAAGCATTTTAGAACGCTTATTTCCTCATTTTAAGCTTCTCAGAGCACTTTATTTCGCATAGGCATACATAGTAAACTTTGGGGTCACTCTGTGTACCCCCTAATTGACCTATAATTATTTCCTGTGGTAGGGTACACTATAACCCTGTAATATAATACTTGGTCCAATTTAAAAATTATAGGTCAATATTAAGGTCCTATACCGTGCCGTTAGTTAACATAGAAAAGTGTCTTTGTATTTCCTTGTTTTAATGCACTATTTAAAATATACATAGTGTACCCCCTAATTGACCTATAATTATTTCCTGTGGGAGGGTACACTATTACCCTGTAATATAATACCTGGTCCAATATAAATATTATGGGTCAATATTAAGGTCTGATATTGCGCCTTGCGTTAGTTAACCATTGAAAGATGTCTTTGAATTTTTAAAGCATTTTAGAACGCTTATTTCTTCATTTTAAGCTTCTCAAAACATTTTATTTCGCGTAGGCATACATAGTAAAATTTAGGGTGACGCTGTGTACCCCCTAAATGACCTATAATTATTTCCTGTGGTAGGGTACACTATTACCCTGTAATATAATACGTGGTCCAATTTAAAAATTATAGGTCAATATTAAGTTCCGATACCGTGCCGTTAGTTAACATAGAAAAATGTCTATAAATTTTTAAAGCATTTTAGAACGCTTATTTCCTCATTTTAAGCTTCTCAGAAAACTTTATTTCGCATAGGCATACATAGTGAACTTTAGGGTCACGCTGTGTACCCCCTAATTGACCTATAATTATTTCCTGTGGTAGGGTACACTATAACCCTGTAATATAATACGTGGTCCAATTTAAAAATTATAGGTCAATATTAAGGTCCGATACCGTACCGTTAGTTAACATAGAAAAATGTCTTTGAATTTTTAAAGCATTTTAGAACGTTTATTTCCTCATTTTAAGCTTCTCAGAACACTTTATTTTGCATAGGCATACATAGTAAACTTTAGGGTCACGCTGTGTACCCCCTAATTGAAATATAATTATTTCATGTGGTAGGGTACACTATAACCCTGTAATATAATACGTGGTCCAATTTAAAAATTATAGGTCAATATTAAGGTCCGATACCGTGCCGTTAGTTAACATAGAAAAGTGTCTTCGAATTTCCTCGTTTTAATGCACTATTTAAAACATACATAGTGTACCCCCTAATTGACCTATAATTATTTCCTGTTGTAGGGTACACTATTACCCTGTAATATAATACCTGGACCAATTTAAATATTATGGTTCCATATTAAGGTCTGATATCGCGCCTTGCGTTAGTTAACCATTGAAAGATGTCTTTGAATTTTTAAAGCATTTTAGAACGCTTATTTCTTCATTTTAAGCTTCTCAGAACACTCTATTTCGCATAGGCATACATAGTAAACTTTAGGGTCACGCTGTGTACCCCCTAATTGACATATAATTATTTCCTGTCGTAGGGTACACTATAACCCTGTAATATATTACGTGGTCCAATTTAAAAATTATATCTCAATATTAAGGTCCGATACCGTACCGTTAGTTAACATAGAAAAATGTCTTTGAATTTTTAAATCATTTTAGAACGCTTATTTCCTCATTTTAAGCTTCTCAGAACACTTTATTTCGCATAGGCATACATAGTAAACTTTAGGGTCACGCTGTGTACCCCCTAATTGACCTATAATTATTTCCTGTGGTAGGGTACACTATAACCCTGTAATATAATACGTGGTCCAATTTAAAAATTATAGGTCAATATTAATGTCTGATATTGCGCCTTGCGTTAGTTAACCATTGAAAGATGTCTTTGAATTTTTAAAGCATTCTAGAACGCTTATTTCTTCATTTTAAGCTTCTCAGAACACTTTATTTCGCATAGGCATACATAGTAACCTTTAGGGTCACGCTGTGTACCCCCTAATTGACCTGTAATTATTTCCTGTGGTAGAGTTCACTATCACCCTGAAATATAATACGTGGTCCAATTTAAAAATTTTAGGTCAATATTAAGGTCCGATACCGTGCCGTTAGTTAACATAGAAAAGAGTCTTCGAATTTCCTTGTTTTAATGCACTATTTAAAATATACATAGTGTACCCCCTAACTGACCTATAATTATTTCCTGTGGTTGGGTACACTATTACCCTGTAATATAATACCTGGGCCAATTTAAATATTATGGGTCAATATTAAGGTCTGATATTGCGCCTTGCGTTAGTTAACCATTGAAAGATGTCTTTGAATTTTTAAAGCATTTTAGAACGCTTATTTCTTCATTTTAAGCTTCTCAAAACACTTTATTTCGCATAGGCATACATAGTAAACTTTAGGGTCACGCTGTGTACCCCTTAATTGACCTATAATTATTTCCCGTGGTAGGGAACAATATTACCCTGTAATATATTACGTGGTCAAATTTAAAAATTATAGGTCAATATTAAGGTCCGATACCGTACCGTTAGTTAACATAGAAAAATGTCTTTGAATTTTTAAAGCATTTCAGAACGCTTATTTCCTCATTTTAAGCTTCTCAGAACACTTTATTTCGCATAGGCATACATAGTAACCTTTAGGGTCACGCTGTGTACCCCCTAATTGACCTATAATTATTTCCTGTGGTAGAGTACACTATAACCCTGAAATATAATACGTGGTCAAATTTAAAAATTATAGGTCAATATTAAGGTCCGATACCGTGCCGTTAGTTAACATAGAAAAGTGTCTTCGAATTTCCTTATTTTAATGCACTATTTAAAATATACATCGTGTAACCCCTAATTGACCTATAATTATTTCCTGTGTTAGGGTACACTATTACCCTGTAATATAATACCTGGTCCAATTTAAATATTATGGGTCAATATTAAGGTCTGATATTGCGCCTTGCGTTAGTTAACCATTTAAAGAAGTCTTTGAATTTTTAAAGCATTTTAGAACGCTTATTTCCTCATTTTAAGCTTCTCAGAAAACTTTATTTCGCATAGGCATACATAGTGAACTTTAGGGTCACGCTGTGTACCCCCTAATTGACCTATAATTATTTCCTGTGGTAGGGTACACTATAACCCTGTAATATAATACGTGGTCCAATTTAAAAATTATAGGTCAATATTAAGGTCCGATACCGTACCGTTAGTTAACATAGAAAAATGTCTTTGAATTTTTAAAGCTTTTTAGAACGTTTATTTCCTCATTTTAAGCTTCTCAGAACACTTTATTTTGCATAGGCATACATAGTAAACTTTAGGGACACGCTGTGTACCCCCTAATTGAAATATAATTATTTCATGTGGTAGGGTACACTATAACCCTGTAATATAATACGTGGTCCAATTTAAAAATTATAGGTCAATATTAAGGTCCGATAACGTGCCGTTAGTTAACATAGAAAAGTGTCTTCGAATTTCCTCGTTTTAATGCACTATTTAAAATATACATAGTGTACCCCCTAATTGACCTATAATTATTTCCTGTTGTAGGGTACACTATTACCCTGTAATATAATACCTGGTCCAATTTAAATATTATGGTTCCATATTAAGGTCTGATATCGCGCCTTGCGTTAGTTAACCATTGAAAGATGTCTTTGAATTTTTAAAGCATTTTAGAACGCTTATTTCTTCATTTTAAGCTTCTCAGAACACTCTATTTCGCATAGGCATACATAGTAAACTTTAGGGTCACGCTGTGTACCCCCTAATTGACATATAATTATTTCCTGTCGTAGGGTACACTATAACCCTGTAATATAATACGTGGTCCAATTTAAAAATTATAGGTCAATATTAAGGTCCGATACCGTGCCGTTAGGTAACATAGAAAAGTGTCTTCGAATTTCCTCGTTTTAATGCACTATTTAAAATATACATAGTGTCCCCCCTAATTGACCTATAATTATTTCCTGTTGTAGGGTACACTATTACCCTGTAATATAATACCTGGTCCAATTTAAATATTATGGTTCCATATTAAGGTCTGATATCGCACCTTGCGTTAGTTAACCATTGAAAGATGTCTT
Organism: Parasteatoda tepidariorum; assembly: GCF_982258835.1. Lineage (NCBI taxonomy): Eukaryota > Metazoa > Arthropoda > Arachnida > Araneae > Theridiidae > Parasteatoda > Parasteatoda tepidariorum. The sequence goes on from NW_028257370.1 coordinate 1,789,323, forward strand.
TGAATTTTTAAAGCATTTTAGAACGCTTATTTCTTCATTTTAAGCTTATCAGAACACTCTATTTCGCATAGGCATACATAGTAAACTTTAGGGTCACGCTGTGTACCCCCTAAGAGACCTATAATTATTTCCCGTGGTAGGGAACAATATTACCCTGTAATATATTACGTGGTCCAATTTAAAAATTATATCTCAATATTAAGGTCCGATACCGTACCGTTAGTTAACATAGAAAAATGTCTTTGAATTTTTAAATCATTTTAGAACGCTTATTTCCTCATTTTAAGCTTCTCAGAACACTTTATTTCGCATAGGCATACATAGTAAACTTTAGGGTCACGCTGTGTACCCCCTAATTGACCTATAATTATTTCCTGTGGTAGGGTACACTATAACCCTGTAATATAATACGTGGTCCAATTTAAAAATTATAGGTCAATATTAAGGTCTGATATTGCGCCTTGCGTTAGTTAACCATTGAAAGATGTCCTTGAATTTTTAAAGCATTCTAGAACGCTTATTTCTTCATTTTAAGCTTCTCAGAACACTCTATTTCGCATAGGCATACATAGTAAACTTTAGGGTCACGCTGTGTACCCCCTAATTGACCTATAATTATTTCCTGTGGTAGAGTTCACTATCACCCTGAAATATAATACGTGGTCCAATTTAAAAATTTTAGGTCAATATTAAGGTCCGATACCGTGCCGTTAGTTAACATAGAAAAGAGTTTTCGAATTTCCTTGTTTTAATGCACTATTTAAAATATACATAGTGTACCCCCTAACTGACCTATAATTATTTCCTGTGGTTGGGTACACTATTACCCTGTAATATAATACCTGGGCCAATTTAAATATTATGGGTCAATATTAAGGTCTGATATTGCGCCTTGCGTTAGTTAACCATTGAAAGATGTCTTTGAATTTTTAAAGCATTTTAGAACGCTTATTTCTTCATTTTAAGCTTCTCAAAACACTTTATTTCGCATAGGCATACACAGTAAACTTTAGGGTCACGCTTTGTACCCCTTAATTGACCTATAATTATTTCCCGTGGTAGGGAACAATATTACCCTGTAATATATTACGTGGTCAAATTTAAAAATTATAGGTCAATATTAAGGTCCGATACCGTACCGTTAGTTAACATAGAAAAATGTCTTTGAATTTTTAAAGCATTTCAGAACGCTTATTTCCTCATTTTAAGCTTCTCAGAACACTTTATTTCGCATAGGCATACATAGTAACCTTTAGGGTCACGCTGTGTACCCCCTAATTGACCTATAATTATTTCCTGTGGTAGAGTACACTATAACCCTGAAATATAATACGTGGTCAAATTTAAAAATTATAGGTCAATATTAAGGTCCGATACCGTGCCGTTAGTTAACATAGAAAAGTGTCTTCGAATTTCCTTGTTTTAATGCACTATTTAAAATATACATGGTGTAACCCCTAATTGACCTATAATTATTTCCTGTGGTAGGGTACACTATTACCCTGTAATATAATACCTGGTCCAATTTAAATATTATGGGTCAATATTAAGGTCTGATATTGCGCCTTGCGTTAGTTAACCATTTAAAGAAGTCTTTGAATTTTTAAAGCATTTTAGAACGCTTATTTCTTCATTTTAAGCTTCTCAGAACACTTTATTTCGCATAGGCATACATAGTAAACTTTAGGGTCACGCTGTGTACCCCCTAATTGACATATAATTATTTCCTGTGGTAGGGTACACTATAACCCTGTAATATAATACGTGGTCCAATTTAAAAATTATAGGTCAATATTAAGGTCCGATACCGTGCCGTTAGTTAACACAGAAAAGTGTCTTCGAATTTCCTTGTTTTTATGCACTATTTAAAATATACATAGTGGGCTCCCTTATTGACCTATAATTATTTCCTGTGGTAGGGTACACTATTACCCTGTAATATAATACCTGGGCCAATTTAAATATTATGGGTCAATATTAAGGTCTGATATTGCGCCTTGCGTTAGTTAACCATTGAAAGATGTCTTTGAATTTTTAAAGCATTTTAGAACGCTTATTTCTTCATTTTAAGCTTCTCAGAACACTTTATTTCGCATAGGCATACATAGTAAACTTTAGGGTCACGCTGTGTACCCCCTAAGTGACCTATAATTATTTCCCGTGGTAGGGAACAATATTACCCTGTAATATATTACGTGGTCCAATTTAAAAATTATAGGTCAATATTAAGGTCCGATACCGTACCGTTAGTTAACATAGAAAAATGTCTTTGAATTTTTAAAGCATTTTAGAACGCTTATTTCCTCATTTTAAGCTTCTCAGAACACTTTATTTTGCATAGGAATACATAGTAAACTTTAGGGTCACGCTGTGTACCCCCTATTTGACCTATAATTATTTCCTGCGGTAGGGTACACTATTGCCCTGTAATATAATACCTGGTCCAATTTAAATATTATGGGTCAATATTAAGGTCTGATATTGCGCCTTGCGTTAGTTAACCATTTAAAGAAGTCTTTGAATTTTTAAAGCATTTTAGAACGCTTATTTCCTCATTTTAAGCTTCTCAGAAAACTTTATTTCGCATAGGCATACATAGTGAACTTTAGGGTCACGCTGTGTACCCCCTAATTGACCTATAATTATTTCCTGTGGTAGGGTACACTATAACCCTGTAATATAATACGTGGTCCAATTTAAAAATTATAGGTCAATATTAAGGTCCGATACCGTACCGTTAGTTAACATAGAAAAATGTCTTTGAATTTTTAAAGCTTTTTAGAACGTTTATTTCCTCATTTTAAGCTTCTCAGAACACTTTATTTTGCATAGGCATACATAGTAAACTTTAGGGACACGCTGTGTACCCCCTAATTGAAATATAATTATTTCATGTGGTAGGGTACACTATAACCCTGTAATATAATACGTGGTCCAATTTAAAAATTATAGGTCAATATTAAGGTCCGATAACGTGCCGTTAGTTAACATAGAAAAGTGTCTTCGAATTTCCTCGTTTTAATGCACTATTTAAAATATACATAGTGTACCCCCTAATTGACCTATAATTATTTCCTGTTGTAGGGTACACTATTACCCTGTAATATAATACCTGGTCCAATTTAAATATTATGGTTCCATATTAAGGTCTGATATCGCGCCTTGCGTTAGTTAACCATTGAAAGATGTCTTTGAATTTTTAAAGCATTTTAGAACGCTTATTTCTTCATTTTAAGCTTCTCAGAACACTCTATTTCGCATAGGCATACATAGTAAACTTTAGGGTCACGCTGTGTACCCCCTAATTGACATATAATTATTTCCTGTCGTAGGGTACACTATAACCCTGTAATATAATACGTGGTCCAATTTAAAAATTATAGGTCAATATTAAGGTCCGATACCGTGCCGTTAGGTAACATAGAAAAGTGTCTTCGAATTTCCTCGTTTTAATGCACTATTTAAAATATACATAGTGTCCCCCCTAATTGACCTATAATTATTTCCTGTTGTAGGGTACACTATTACCCTGTAATATAATACCTGGTCCAATTTAAATATTATGGTTCCATATTAAGGTCTGATATCGCACCTTGCGTTAGTTAACCATTGAAAGATGTCTTTGAATTTTTAAAGCATTTTAGAACGCTTATTTCTTCATTTTAAGCTTATCAGAACACTCTATTTCGCATAGGCATACATAGTAAACTTTAGGGTCACGCTGTGTACCCCCTAAGAGACCTATAATTATTTCCCGTGGTAGGGAACAATATTACCCTGTAATATATTACGTGGTCCAATTTAAAAATTATATCTCAATATTAAGGTCCGATACCGTACCGTTAGTTAACATAGAAAAATGTCTTTGAATTTTTAAATCATTTTAGAACGCTTATTTCCTCATTTTAAGCTTCTCAGAACACTTTATTTCGCATAGGCATACATAGTAAACTTTAGGGTCACGCTGTGTACCCCCTAATTGACCTATAATTATTTCCTGTGGTAGGGTACACTATAACCCTGTAATATAATACGTGGTCCAATTTAAAAATTATAGGTCAATATTAAGGTCTGATATTGCGCCTTGCGTTAGTTAACCATTGAAAGATGTCCTTGAATTTTTAAAGCATTCTAGAACGCTTATTTCTTCATTTTAAGCTTCTCAGAACACTCTATTTCGCATAGGCATACATAGTAAACTTTAGGGTCACGCTGTGTACCCCCTAATTGACCTATAATTATTTCCTGTGGTAGAGTTCACTATCACCCTGAAATATAATACGTGGTCCAATTTAAAAATTTTAGGTCAATATTAAGGTCCGATACCGTGCCGTTAGTTAACATAGAAAAGAGTTTTCGAATTTCCTTGTTTTAATGCACTATTTAAAATATACATAGTGTACCCCCTAACTGACCTATAATTATTTCCTGTGGTTGGGTACACTATTACCCTGTAATATAATACCTGGGCCAATTTAAATATTATGGGTCAATATTAAGGTCTGATATTGCGCCTTGCGTTAGTTAACCATTGAAAGATGTCTTTGAATTTTTAAAGCATTTTAGAACGCTTATTTCTTCATTTTAAGCTTCTCAAAACACTTTATTTCGCATAGGCATACACAGTAAACTTTAGGGTCACGCTTTGTACCCCTTAATTGACCTATAATTATTTCCCGTGGTAGGGAACAATATTACCCTGTAATATATTACGTGGTCAAATTTAAAAATTATAGGTCAATATTAAGGTCCGATACCGTACCGTTAGTTAACATAGAAAAATGTCTTTGAATTTTTAAAGCATTTCAGAACGCTTATTTCCTCATTTTAAGCTTCTCAGAACACTTTATTTCGCATAGGCATACATAGTAACCTTTAGGGTCACGCTGTGTACCCCCTAATTGACCTATAATTATTTCCTGTGGTAGAGTACACTATAACCCTGAAATATAATACGTGGTCAAATTTAAAAATTATAGGTCAATATTAAGGTCCGATACCGTGCCGTTAGTTAACATAGAAAAGTGTCTTCGAATTTCCTTGTTTTAATGCACTATTTAAAATATACATGGTGTAACCCCTAATTGACCTATAATTATTTCCTGTGGTAGGGTACACTATTACCCTGTAATATAATACCTGGTCCAATTTAAATATTATGGGTCAATATTAAGGTCTGATATTGCGCCTTGCGTTAGTTAACCATTTAAAGAAGTCTTTGAATTTTTAAAGCATTTTAGAACGCTTATTTCTTCATTTTAAGCTTCTCAGAACACTTTATTTCGCATAGGCATACATAGTAAACTTTAGGGTCACGCTGTGTACCCCCTAATTGACATATAATTATTTCCTGTGGTAGGGTACACTATAACCCTGTAATATAATACGTGGTCCAATTTAAAAATTATAGGTCAATATTAAGGTCCGATACCGTGCCGTTAGTTAACACAGAAAAGTGTCTTCGAATTTCCTTGTTTTTATGCACTATTTAAAATATACATAGTGGGCTCCCTTATTGACCTATAATTATTTCCTGTGGTAGGGTACACTATTACCCTGTAATATAATACCTGGGCCAATTTAAATATTATGGGTCAATATTAAGGTCTGATATTGCGCCTTGCGTTAGTTAACCATTGAAAGATGTCTTTGAATTTTTAAAGCATTTTAGAACGCTTATTTCTTCATTTTAAGCTTCTCAGAACACTTTATTTCGCATAGGCATACATAGTAAACTTTAGGGTCACGCTGTGTACCCCCTAAGTGACCTATAATTATTTCCCGTGGTAGGGAACAATATTACCCTGTAATATATTACGTGGTCCAATTTAAAAATTATAGGTCAATATTAAGGTCCGATACCGTACCGTTAGTTAACATAGAAAAATGTCTTTGAATTTTTAAAGCATTTTAGAACGCTTATTTCCTCATTTTAAGCTTCTCAGAACACTTTATTTTGCATAGGAATACATAGTAAACTTTAGGGTCACGCTGTGTACCCCCTATTTGACCTATAATTATTTCCTGCGGTAGGGTACACTATTGCCCTGTAATATAATACCTGGTCCAATTTAAATATTTTGGGTCAATATTAAGGTCTGATATCGCGCCTTGCGTTGGTTAACCATTGAAAGATGTCTTTAATTTTTAAAGCATTTTAGGACGCTTATTTCTTCATTTTAATCTTCTCAGAACACTCTATTTCGCATAGGCATACATAGTAAACTTTAGGGTCACTCTGTGTACCCCCTAATTGACCTATAATTATTTCCTGTGGTAGGGTACACTATTACCCTGTAATATAATACGTGATCCAATTTAAAACTTATAGGTCAATATTAAGGTCCGATACCGTGTCGTTAGTTAACATAGAAAAATGTCTTTGAATTTTTAAAGCATTTTAGAACGCTTATTTCCTCATTTTAAGCTTCTCAGAACACTTTATTTCGCATCGGCATACATAGTAAACTTTAGGGTCACTCTGTGTTCCCCCTAATTGACCTATAATTATTTCCTGTGGTAGGGTACACTATAACCCTGTAATATAATACGTGGTCCAATTTAAAAATTATAGGTCAATATTAAGGTCCGATACCGTGCCGTTAGTTAACATAGAAAAGTGTTTTCGTATTTCCTTGTTTTAATGCACTATTTAAAATATACATAGTGTACCCCCAAATTGACCTATAATTATTTCCTGTGGTAGGGTACACTATTACCCTGTAATATAATACCTGGTCCAATTTAAATATTATGGGTCAATATTAAGGTCTGATATTGCGCCTTGCGTTAGTTCACCATTGAAAGATGTCTTTGAATTTTTAAAGCATTTTAGAACGCTTATTTCTTCATTTTAAGCATCTCAGAACACTCTATTTCGCATAGGCATACATAGTAAAATTTAGTGTCACGCTGTGTACCCCCTAAATGACCTATAATTATTTCCTGTGCTAGGGTACACTATTACCCTGTAATATAATACGTGGTCCAATTTAAAAATTATAGGTCAATATTAAGGTCCCATACCGTGCCGTTAGTTAACATAGAAAAATGTCTTTGAATTTTTAAAGCATTTTAGAACGCTTATTTCCTCATTTTAAGCTTCTCAGATCACTTTATTTCGCATAGGCATACATAGTAAACTTTAGGGTCACGCTGTGTACCCCCTAATTGACATATAAATATTTCCTGTGGTAGGGTACACTATAACCCTGTAATATAATACGTGGTCCAATTTAAAAATTATAGGTCAATATTAAGGTCCGATACCGTGCCGTTAGTTAACACAGAAAAGTGTCTTCGAATTTCCTTGTTTTTATGCACTATTTAAAATATACATAGTGGGCTCCCTTATTGACCTATAATTATTTCCCGTGGTAGGGAACAATATTACCCTTTAATATATTACGTGGTCCAATTTAAAAATTATAGGTCAATATTAAGGTCCGATACCGTACCGTTAGTTAACATAGAAAAATGTCTTTGAATTTTTAAAGCATTTTAGAACGCTTATTTCCTCATTTTAAGCTTCTCAGAAAACTTTATTTTGCATAGGAATACATAGTAAACTTTAGGGTCACGCTGTGTACCCCTTATTTGACCTATAATTATTTCCTGCGGTAGGGTACACTATTACCCTGTAATATAATATCTGGTCCAATTTAAATATTATGGGTCAATATTAAGGTCTGATATCGCGCCTTGCGTTGGTTAACCATTGAAAGATGTCTTTGAATTTTTAAAGCATTTTAGAACGCTTATTTCTTCATTTTAAGCTTCTCAAAACATTTTATTTCGCATAGGCATACATAGTAAAATTTAGGGTGACGCTCTGTTCCCCCTAAATGACCTATAATTATTTCCTGTGGTAGGGTACACTATTACCCTGTAATATAATACGTGGTCCAATTTAAAACTTATAGGTCAATATTAAGGTCCGATACCGTGCCGTTAGTTAACATAGAAAAATGTCTTTGAATTTTTAAAGCATTTTAGAACGCTTATTTCCTCATTTTAAGCTTCTCAGAACACTTTATTTCGCATAGTCATACATAGTAAACTTTAGGGTCACTCTGTGTTCCCCCTAATTGACCTATAATTATTTCATGTGGTAGGGTACACTATAACCCTGTAATATAATACGTGGTATAATTTAAAAATTATAGGTCAATATTGAGGTCCGATACCGTGCCGTTAGTTAACATAGAAAAGTGTCTTCGTATTTCCTTGTTTTAATGCACTATTTAAAATATACATAGTGTACCCCCAAATTGACCTATAATTATTTCCTGTGGTAGTGTACACTAGTACCCTGTAATATAATACCTGGTCCAATTTAAATATTATGGGTCAATATTAAGGTCTGATATTGCGCCTTGCGTTAGTTAACCATTGAAAGATGTCTTTGAATTTTTAAAGCATTTTAGAACGCTTATTTCTTCATTTTAAGCATCTCAGAACACTCTATTTCGCATAGGCATACATAGTAAAATTTAGTGTCACGCTGTGTACCCCCTAAATGACCTATAATTATTTCCTGTGGTAGGGTACACTATAACCCTGTAATATAATACGTGGTCCAATTTAAAAATTATAGGTCAATATTAAGGTCCGATACCGTGCCGTTAGTTAACATAGAAAAGTGTCTTCGAATTTCCTTGCTTTAATGCACTATTTAAAATATACATAGTGTACCCCCTAATTGAAATATAATTATTTCCTGTGGTAGGGTACACTATTACCCTGTAATATAATACCTGGTCCAATTTAAATATTATGGGTCAATATTAAGGTCTGATATTGCGCCTTGCGTTAGTTAAAAATTGAAAGATGTCTTTGAATTTTTAAAGCATTTTAGAACGCTTATTTCTTCATTTTAAGCTTCTCAGAACACTTTATTTCGCATACGCATACATAGTAAACTTTAGGGTCACACTGTGTACCCCCTAATTGACCTATAATTATTTTACGTGGTAGGGTACATTATAACTCTGTAATATAATACGTGGTTCAATTTAAAAATTTTAAGTCAATATTAAGGTCCGATACCGTGCCGTTAGTAAACATAGAAAAGAGTCTTCGAATTTCCTTGTTTTAATGCACTATTTAAAATATACACAGTGTACCCCCTAATTGACCTATAATTATTTCCTGTTGTAGGGTACACTCTTACCCTGTAATATAATACCTGGACCAATTTAAATATTATGGTTCCATATTAAGGTCTGATATCGCACCTTGCGTTAGTTAACCATTGAAAGATGTCTTTGAATTTTTAAAGCATTTTAGAACGCTTATTTCTTCATTTTAAGCTTCTCAGAACACTTTATTTCGCATAGGCATACATAGTAAACTTTAGGGTCACGCTGTGTATATTTTGTTCCACCGCAACGGGGTAAAAAAGCCACGCACGTGTCGCAGTAGGGCCGTGGAGTGTCCGCCATCTTTCGCCACTGATTAGAGCGGAAGCCGAACTGTGGAGTAAAGGCACTGGCGTGTCGTAGTCGGGCAGTGTAGAGTACGCCATTTTGGGCCACTGCAACGCGGCACTTTAGCAGCGCACGTGCCGCATTAGGGCCGGGGAGTGTTCGCCATCTTTGGTCCCGGATAAGAGCGGAAGCCCTGCTCAGGAGTAAAGGCACTGGCGTGTCGTAGTAGGGCAGTGTAGAGTCCTATATTTTGTTCCACCGCAACGGGGCAATAAAGCCACGCACGTGTCGCAGTAGGGCCGTGGAGTGTCCGCCATCTTTGGCCACTGATTAGAGCGGAAGCCGAACTGTGGAGTAAAGGCACTGGCGTGTAGTAGTAGGGCAGTGAAGAGTCCTATATTTTGTTCCACCGCAACGGGGCAATAAAGCCACGCACGTGTCGCAGTAGGGCCGTGGAGTGTCCGCCATCTTTGGCCACTGATTAGAGCGGAAGCCGAACTGTGGAGTAAAGGCACTGGCGTGTCGTAGTCGGGCAGTGTGGAGTACGCCATTTTGGGCCACTGCAACGCGGCACTTTAGCAGCGCACGTGCCGCTGAAGGGCCATGGAGTGTCCGACATCTTTTTCCATTAGTTAGAGTGGAAGCAGAACTGAGGAGAAAAGGCACTGGCGTGTAGTAGTATGGCAGTGTAGTATCCTGTCATTTTGGCCACCACTACGCAGCACTACAGCCGCGGACGTGCCGCAGTAGGGCTATAGACTGTCCGCCATCTTTAGCCACTGAATTAAGCGGAAGCCCTACTGAGGAGTAAAGGAACAGGCGTGTCGTAGTAGGGCAGTGTAGAGTCCGATATTTTGGGGCAACGCAACGCGACACTACAGCCGCGGACGTGACGCAGTAAGGCTATAGACTGTCCGCCATCTTTGGCCATTAATTAGAGCGGAAGCAGAACTGAGGAGTAAAGGCACTGACGTGTAGTAGTAGGGCAGTGTAGAGTCCGATATTTTGGGGCAACGCAACGCGACACTACAGCCGCGCGCTTGCCGCAGTAGGGTCAAGAAGGGTCCGCCATATTTGGGAGCTGATTAAAGCGGAAGCGCAATTGAGAACTTAAGTCTTTGGTAGAGTCTAGAAGGGCAGTGCAGTGTCCGCCCTTTTGGGCCACCGCAACGCGGCACTACAGCCACGCACGTGCAGCAGTAGGGCCGTGGAGTGTCCGCCATTTTTGACCATTGATTCGAGCGGAAGCCGAACTGAGGAGTAAAGGCACTGGCGTGTCGTAGTCGGACAGTGTTGCGTCCGACATGTTGGGCCACTGCAACGCGGCACTTCAGCAGCGCACGTGCCGCTGAAGGGCCATGGAGTGTCCGACATCTTTTTCCACTATTTAGAGCGGAAGCCGAACTGATGAAAAAAGGCACTGGCGTGTAGTCGTAGGGCAGTGCAGTGTCCGCCCTTTTGGGCCATCGCAACACGGCACTACAGCCGTGCACGCGCCGAAGTAGGGCTATGGACTGTCCGCCATTTTTGGCCACTAATTAGAGTGGAAGCCGAACTGAAGAGTAAAGGAACAGGCGTGTAGTAGAAGGACAGTGTATAGTCCGATATTTTGGGCCACCGCAACGCGGCACTACAGCCGTGCACGTGCCGAAATAGGGCCGGGGAGTGTTCGCCATCTTTGGCCACGGATTAGAGCGGATGCTCAACTGAGGAGAAAAAGCACAGGCGTTTCGTTGTAGGGCAGTGTAGAGTCCATTATTTTGGGGCACCGCAACGCGACACTACAGTCGCGGACGAGCTGCTGTAGGGCTATGGATTGTCCGCCATCTTTGGCCACTGATTAGAGCGGAAGCTCATCTGAATAGTAAAGCCACAGGCGTGTCGTTGTAGGGCAGTGTAGAGTCCGCCATTTAGGGGCACCGCAACGTGGCACTACAGCCGCAGACGTGCCGCAGTAGGGCTATAGACTGTCCGCCATCTTTAGCCACTGATTTAAGCGTAAGCCCTACTGAGGAGTAAAGGAACAGGCGTGTCGTAGTAGGGCAGTGTAGAGTCCGATATTTTGGGGCAACGCAACGCGACACTACAGCCGCGCGCTTGCCGCAGTAGGGCCACGGAGGGTCCGCCATATTTGGCCTCTGATTTAAGCGGAAGCGCAACTGAGAACTTAAGTCTTTGGTAGAGTCTAGTAGGGCAGTGTAGTGTCCGCCATTTCGGGCCACCGCAACGCGGCACAACAGCCTATTACGTGCCGCAGTAGGGCCGTGGAGTGTCCTCCATTTTTGGCCACTGATTAGAGCGGAAGTCGAACTGAGGAGTAAAGGCACTGGCGTGTCGTAGTCGGACAGTGTTGCGTCCGACATGTTGGGCCACTGCAACGCGGCACTTCAGCCGTGCAAGTGCCGCATTAGGGCCGGGGAGTGTTCGCCATCTTTGGTCCCGGATAAGAGCGGAAGCCCTGATGAGGAGTAAAGGCACTGGCGTGTCGTAGTAGGGCAGTGTAGAGTCCGCCATTTTGGGGCAACGCAACGCGGCACAACAGCCTATTACGTGCCGCAGTAGGGCCGTGGAGTGTCCTCCATTTTTGGCCACTGATTAGAGCGGAAGCCGAACTGAGGAGTAAAGGCACTGACGTGTAGTAGTAGGGCAGTGAAGAGTCCTATATTTTGTTCCACCGGAACGGGGCAATAAAGCCACGCACGTGTCGCAGTAGGGCCGTGGAGTGTTCGCCATCTTTGGCCACTGATTAGAGCGTAAGCCGAACTGTGGAGTAAAGGCACTGGCGTGTCGTAGTCGGGCAGAGTGGAGTACGCCATTTTGGGCCACTACAACGCGGCACTTTAGCAGCGCACGTGCCGCTGAAGGGCCATGGAGTGTCCGACATCTTTTTCCATTAGTTAGAGTGGAAGCAGAACTGAGGAGAAAAGACACTGGCGTGTAGTAGTAGGGCAGTGTAGTATCCAGTCATTTAGGCCACCACTACGCAGCACTACAGCCGCGGACGTGCCGCAGTAGGGCTATAGACTGTCCGCCATCTTTAGCCACTGATTTAAGCGGAAGCCCTACTGAGGAGTAAAGGCACTGGCGTGTCGTAGTAGGGCAGTGTAGAGTCCGCCATTTTGAGGCAACGCAACGCGACACTACAGCCACGGACGTGCCGCAGTAGGGCTATAGACTGTCCGCCATGTTTGGCCATTAATTAGAGCGGAAGCCGAACTGAGGAGTAAAAGCACTGACGTGTAGTAGTAGGGCAGTGAAGAGTCCTATATTTTGCTCCACCGCAACGGGGCAATAAAGCCACGCACGTGTCGCAGTAGGGCCGTGGAGTGCCCGACATCTTTTTCCATTAGTTAGAGTGGAAGCAGAACTGAGGAGAAAATGCACTGGCGTGTAGTAGTAGGGCAGTGTAGTATCCTGTCATTTTGGCCACCGCTACGCAGCACTACAGCCGCGGACGTGCAGCAGTAGGGCTATAGACTGTCCGCCATCTTTAGCCACTGATTTAAGCTGAAGCCCTACTGAGGAGTAAAGGAACAGGCGTGTCGTAGTAAGGCAGTGTAGAGTCCGATATTTTGGGCAACGCAAGGCGACACTACAGCCGCGCGCTTGCCGCAGTAGGGCCATGGAGGGTCCGCTATATTTGGCCTCTGATTTAAGCGGAAGCGCAACTGAGAACTTAAGTCTTTGGTAGAGTCTAGTAGGGCAGTTTAGTGTCCGCCATTTCGGGCCACCGCAACGCGGCACAACAGCCTATTACGTGCCGCAGTAGGGCCGTGGAGTGTCCGCCATTTTTGGCCACTGATTAGAGCGGAAGCCGAACTGAGGAGTAAAGGCACTGGCGTGTCGTAGTCGGACAGTGTTGCGTCCGACATGTTGGGCCACTGCAACGCGGCACTTCAGCAGCGCACGTCCGCCAAAGGGCCATGGAGTGTCCGACATCTTTTTCCACTATTTAGAGCGGATGCTCAACTGAGGAGAAAAAGCACAGGCGTTTCGTTGTAGGGCAGTGTAGAGTCCATTATTATGGGGCACCGCAACGCGACACTACAGTCGCGGACGAGCTGCTGTAGGGCTATGGAGTGTCCGCCATCTTTGGCCACTGATTAGAGCGGAAGCTCATCTGAGGAGTAAAGCCACAGGCGTGTCGTTGTAGGGCAGTGTAGAGTCCGCCATTTAGGGGCACCGCAACGTGGCACTACAGCCGCAGACGCGCCGCAGTAGGGCTATAGACTGTCCGCCATCTTTAGCCACTGATTTAAGCGGAAGCCCTACTGAAGAGTAAAGGCACTGGCGTGTCGTAGTAGGGCAGTGTAGAGTCCGCCAATTTGAGGCAACGCAACGCGACACTACAGCCACGGACGTGCCGCAGTAGGGCTATAGACTGTCCGCCATCTTTGGCCATTAATTAGAGCGGAAGCCGAACTGAGGAGTAAAAGCACTGACGTGTAGTAGTAGGGCGGTGAAGAGTCCTATATTTTGCTCCACCGCAACGGGGCAATAAAGCCACGCACGTGTCGCAGTAGGGCCGTGGAGTGCCCGACATCTTTTTCCATTAGTTAGAGTGGAAGCAGAACTGAGGAGAAAATGCACTGGCGTGTAGTAGTAGGGCAGTGTAGTATCCTGTCATTTTGGCCACCGCTACGCAGCACTACAGCCGCGGACGTGCCGCAGTAGGGCTATAGACTGTCCGCCATCTTTAACCACTGATTTAAGCGGAAGCCCTACTGAGGAGTAAAGGAACAGGCGTGTCGTAGTAAGGCAGTGTAGAGTCCGATATTTTGGGCAACGCAAGGCGACACTACAGCCGCGCGCTTGCCGCAGTAGGGCCATGGAGGGTCCGCCATATTTGGCCTCTGATTTAAGCGGAAGCGCAACTGAGAACTTAAGTCTTTGGTATAGTCTAGTAGAGCAGTGTAGTGTCCGCCATTTCGGGCCACCGCAACGCGGCACAACAGCCTATTACGTGCCGCAGTAGGGCCGTGGAGTGTCCGCCATTTTTGGCCACTGATTAGAGCGGAAGCCGAACTGAGGAGTAAAGGCACTGGCGTGTCGTAGTCGGACAGTGTTGCGTCCGACATGTTGGGCCACTGCAACGCGGCACTTCAGCAGCGCACGTCCGCCGAAGGGCCATGGAGTGTCCGACATCTTTTTCCACTATTTAGAGCGGATGCTCAACTGAGGAGAAAAAGCACAGCCGTTTCGTTGTAGGGCAGTGTAGAGTCCATTATTTTGGGGCACCGCAACGCGACACTACAGTCGCGGACGAGCTGCTGTAGGGCTATGGAGTGTCCGCCATCTTTGGCCACTGATTAGAGCGGAAGCTCATCTGAGGAGTAAAGCCACAGGCGTGTCGTTGTAGGGCAGTGTAGAGTCCGCCATTTAGGGGCACCGCAACGTGGCACTACAGCCGCAGACGTGCCGCAGTAGGGCTATAGACTGTCCGCCATCTTTAGCCACTGATTTAAGCGTAAGCCCTACTGAGGAGTAAAGGAACAGGCGTGTCGTAGTAGGGCAGTGTAGAGTCCGATATTTTGGGGCAACGCAACGCGACACTACAGCCGCGCGCTTGCCGCAGTAGGGCCATGGAGGGTCCGCCATATTTGGCCTCTGATTTAAGCGGAAGCCGAACTGAGGAGTAAAGGCACTGGCGTGTCGTAGTCGGACAGTGTTGCGTCCGACATGTTGGGCCACTGCAACGCGGCACTTCAGCCGTGCAAGTGCCGCATTAGGGCCGGGGAGTGTTCGCCATCTTTGGTCCCGGATAAGAGCGGAAGCCCTGATGAGGAGTAAAGGCACTGGCGTGTCGTAGTAGGGCAGTGTAGAGTCCGCCATTTTGGGGCAACGCAACGCGACACTACAGCCTCGGACGTGCCGCAGTAGGGCTATAGACTGTCCGCCATCTTTGGCCATTAATTAGAGCGGAAGCCGAACTGAGGAGTAAAGGCACTGACGTGTAGTAGTAGGGCAGTGAAGAGTCCTATATTTTGTTCCACCGGAACGGGGCAATAAAGCCAAGCACGTGTCGCAGTAGGGCCGTGGAGTGTTCGCCATCTTTGGCCACTGATTAGAGCGTAAGCCGAACTGTGGAGTAAAGGCACTGGCGTGTCGTAGTCGGGCAGAGTGGAGTACGCCATTTTGGGCCACTACAACGCGGCACTTTAGCAGCGCACGTGCCGCTGAAGGGCCATGGAGTGTCCGACATCTTTTTCCATTAGTTAGAGTGGAAGCAGAACTGAGGAGAAAAGGCACTGGCGTGTAGTAGTAGGGCAGTGTAGTATCCTGTCATTTTGGCCACCGCTACGCAGCACTACAGCCGCGGACGTGCCGCAGTAGGGCTATAGACTGTCCGCCATCTTTAGCCACTGATTTAAGCGGAAGCCCTACTGAGGAGTAAAGGAACAGGCGCGTCGTAGTAAGGCAGTGTAGAGTCCGATATTTTGGGCAACGCAAGGCGACACTACAGCCGCGCGCTTGCCGCAGTAGGGCCATGGAGGGTCCGCCATATTTGGCCTCTGATTTAAGCGGAAGCGCAACTGAGAACTTAAGTCTTTGGTAGAGTCTAGTAGGGCAGTTTAGTGTCCGCCATTTCGGGCCACCGCAACGCGGCACAACAGCCTATTACGTGCCGCAGTAGGGCCGTGGAGTGTCCGCCATTTTTGGCCACTGATTAGAGCGGAAGCCGAACTGAGGAGTAAAGGCACTGCCGTGTCGTAGTCGGACAGTGTTGCGTCCGACATGTTGGGCCACTGCAACGCGGCACTTCAGCAGCGCACGTCCGCCGAAGGGCCATGGAGTGTCCGACATCTTTTTCCACTATTTAGAGCGGATGCTCAACTGAGGAGAAAAAGCACAGGCGTTTCGTTGTAGGGCAGTGTAGAGTCCATTATTTTGGGGCACCGCAACGTGACACTACAGTCGCGGACGAGCTGCTGTAGGGCTATGGAGTGTCCGCCATCTTTGGCCACTGATTAGAGCGGAAGCTCATCTGAGGAGTAAAGCCACAGGCGTGTCGTTGTAGGGCAGTGTAGAGTCCGCCATTTAGGGGCACCGCAACGTGGCACTACAGCCGCAGACGCGCCGCAGTAGGGCTATAGACTGTCCGCCATCTTTAGCCACTGATTTAAGCGGAAGCCCTTCTGAGGAGTAAAGGAACAGGCGTGTCGTAGTAGGGCAGTGTAGAGTCCGATATTTTGGGGCAACGCAACGCGACACTACAGCCGCGCGCTTGCCGCAGTAGGGCCATGGAGGGTCCGCCATATTTGGCCTCTGATTTAAGCGGAAGCGCAACTGTGAACTTAAGTCTTTGGTAGAGTCTAGTAGGGCAGTGTAGTGTCCGCCATTTCGGGCCACCGCAACGCGGCACAACAGCCTATTACGTGCCGCAGTAGGGCCGTGGAGTGTCCTCCATTTTTGGCCACTGATTAGAGCGGAAGCCGAACTGAGGAGTAAAGGCACTGGCGTGTCGTAGTCGGACAGTGTTGCGTCCGACATGTTGGGCCACTGCAACGCGGCACTTCAGCCGTGCAAGTGCCGCATTAGGGCCGGGGAGTGTTCGCCATCTTTGGTCCCGGATAAGAGCGAAAGCCCTGATGAGGAGTAAAGGCACTGGCGTGTCGTAGTAGGGCAGTGTAGAGTCCGCCATTTTGGGGCAACGCAACGTGACACTACAGCCTCGGACGTGCCGCAGTAGGGCTATAGACTGTCCGCCATCTTTGGCCATTAATTAGAGCGGAAGCCGAACTGAGGAGTAAAGGCACTGACGTGTAGTAGTAGGGCAGTGAAGAGTCCTATATTTTGTTCCACCGGAACGGGGCAATAAAGTCACGCACGTGTCGCAGTAGGGCCGTGGAGTGTTCGCCATCTTTGGCCACTGATTAGAGCGTAAGCCGAACTGTGGAGTAAAGGCACTGGCGTGTCGTAGTCGGGCAGAGTGGAGTACGCCATTTTGGGCCACTACAACGCGGCACTTTAGCAGCGCACGTGCCGCTGAAGGGCCATGGAGTGTCCGACATCTTTTTCCATTAGTTAGAGTGGAAGCAGAACTGAGGAGAAAAGGCACTGGCGTGTAGTAGTAGGGCAGTGTAGTATCCAGTCATTTAGGCCACCACTACGCAACACTACAGCCGCGGACGTGCCGCAGTAGGGCTATAGACTGTCCGCCATCTTTAGCCACTGATTTAAGCGGAAGCCCTACTGAGGAGTAAAGGCACTGGCGTGTCGTAGTAGGGCAGTGAAGAGTCCTATATTTTGCTCCACCGCAACGGGGCAATAAAGCCACGCACGTGTCGCAGTAGGGCCGTGGAGTGCCCGACATCTTTTTCCATTAGTTAGAGTGGAAGCAGAACTGAGGAGAAAATGCACTGGCGTGTAGTAGTAGGGCAGTGTAGTATCCTGTCATTTTGGCCACCGCTACGCAGCACTACAGCCGCGGACGTGCCGCAGTAGGGCTATAGACTGTCCGCCATCTTTAGCCACTGATTTAAGCTGAAGCCCTACTGAGGAGTAAAGGAACAGGCGTGTCGTAGTAAGGCAGTGTAGAGTCCGATATTTTGGGCAACGCAAGGCGACACTACAGCCGCGCGCTTGCCGCAGTAGGGCCATGGAGGGTCCGCCATATTTGGCCTCTGATTTAAGCGGAAGCGCAACTGAGAACTTAAGTCTTTGGTAGAGTCTAGTAGGGCAGTTTAGTGTCCGCCATTTCGGGCCACCGCAACGCGGCACAACAGCCTATTACGTGCCGCAGTAGGGCCGTGGAGTGTCCGCCATTTTTGGCCACTGATTAGAGCGGAAGCCGAACTGAGGAGTAAAGGCACTGGCGTGTCGTAGTCGGACAGTGTTGCGTCCGACATGTTGGGCCACTGCAACGCGGCACTTCAGCAGCGCACGTCCGCCAAAGGGCCATGGAGTGTCCGACATCTTTTTCCACTATTTAGAGCGGATGCTCAACTGAGGAGAAAAAGCACATGCGTTTCGTTGTAGGGCAGTGTAGAGTCCATTATTATGGGGCACCTCAACGCGACACTACAGTCGCGGACGAGCTGCTGTAGGGCTATGGAGTGTCCGCCATCTTTGGCCACTGATTAGAGCGGAAGCTCATCTGAGGAGTAAAGCCACAGGCGTGTCGTTGTAGGGCAGTGTAGAGTCCGCCATTTAGGGGCACCGCAACGTGGCACTACAGCCGCAGACGCGCCGCAGTAGGGCTATAGACTGTCCGCCATCTTTAGCCGCTGATTTAAGCGGAAGCCCTACTGAGGAGTAAAGGCACTGGCGTGTCGTAGTAGGGCAGTGTAGAGTCCGCCAATTTGAGGCAACGCAACGCGACACTACAGCCACGGACGTGCCGCAGTAGGGCTATAGACTGTCCGCCATCTTTGGCCATTAATTAGAGCGGAAGCCGAACTAGTTAACCATTGAAAGATGTCTTTGAATTTTTAAAGCATTTTAGAACGCTTATTTCCTCATTTTAAGCTTCTCAGAACACTTTATTTCGCATAGGCATACATAGTAAACTTTAGGGTCACTCTGCGTACCCCCTAATTGACCTATAATTATTTCCTGCGGTAGGTTACACTATAACCCTGTAATATAATACGTGGTCCAATTTAAAAATTATAGGTCAATATTAAGGTCCGAAACCGTGCCGTTAGTTAACATAGAAAAGTGTCTTCGTATTTCCTTGTTTTAATGCACTATTTAAAATATACATAGTGTACCCCCTAATTGACCTATAATTATTTCCTGTGGTAGGTTACACTATTACCCTGTAATATAATACCTGGTCCAATTTAAATATTATGGGTCAATATTAAGGTCTGATATTGCGCCTTGCGTTAGTTAACCATTGAAAGATGTCTTTGAATTTTTAAAGCATTTTAGAACGCTTATTTCTTCATTTTAAGCATCTCAGAACACTCTATTTCGCATAGGCATACATAGTAAAATTTAGGGTCACGCTGTGTACCCCCTAAATGACCTATAATTATTTCCTGTGGTAGGGTACACTATTACCCTGTAATATAATACGTGGTACAATTTAAAAATTATAGGTCAATATTAAGGTCCGATACCGTGCCGTTAATTAACATAGAAAAGTGTCTTCGTATTTCCTTGTTTTAATGCACTATTTAAAATATACATAGTGTACCCCCTAAATGACCTATAATTATTTTATGAGGTAGGGTACACTATTACCCTGTAATATAATAGGTGGTCCAATTTAAAAATTATAGGTCAATATTAAGGTCCGATACCGTGCCGTTAGTTAACATAGAAAAATGTCTTTGAATTTTTAAAGCATTTTAGAACGCTTATTTCCTCATTTTAAGCTTCTCAGAACACTTTATTTCGCATAGGCATACATAGTAAACTTTAGGGTCACTCTGTGTACCCCCTAATTGACCTATAATTATTTCCTGTGGTAGGGTACACTATAACCCTGTAATATAATACGTGGTCCAATTTAAAAATTATAGGTCAATATTAAGGTCCGATACCGTGCCGTTAGTTAACATAGAAAAGTGTCTTCGTATTTCCTTGTTTTAATGCACTATTTAAAATATACATAGTGTACCCCCTAATTGACCTATAATTATTTCCTGTGGTAGGGTACACTATTACCCTGTAACATAATACCTGGTCCAATTTAAATATTATGGGTCAATATTAAGGTCTCATATTGCGCCTTGCGTTAGTTAACCATTGAAAGATGTCTTTGAATTTTTAAAGCATTTTAGAACGCTTATTTCTTCATTTGAAGCTTCTCAGAACACTCTATTTCGTATAGGCATACATAGTAAAATTTAGGGTCACGCTGTGTACCCCCTAAATGACCTATAATTCTTTCCTGTGGTAGGGTACACTATTACCCTGTAATATAATACGTGGTCCAATTTAAAAATTATAGGTCAATATTAAGGTCCGATACCGTGCCGTTAGTTAACATAGAAAAGTGTCGTCGAATTTCCTTGTTTTAATGCACTATTTAAAATATACATAGTGTACCCCCTAATTGACCTATAATTATTTCCTGTGGTAGGGTACACTATTACCCTGTAATGTAATACCTGGTCCAATTTAAATATTATGGGTCAATATTAAGGTCTGATATTGCGCCTTGCGTTAGTTAACCATTGAAAGATGTCTTTGAATTTTTAAAGCATTTTAGAACGCTTATTTCTTCATTTTAAGCTTCTCAGAACACTTTATTTCGCATACGCATACACAGTAAACTTTAGGGTCACGCTTTGTACCCCCTAATTGACCTATAAGTATTTTACGTGGTAGGGTACACTATAACCCTGTAATATAATAGGTGGTTCAATTTAAAAATTTTAGGTCAATATTAAGGTCCGATACCGTGCCGTTAGTTAACATAGAAAAGTGTCTTCGAATTTCCTTGTTTTAATGCACTATTTAAAATATACATAGTGTACCCCCTAATTGACCTATAATTATTCCTGTGGTAGGGTACACTATTACCCTGTAATATAATACCTGGTCCAATTTAAATATTATGGGTCAATATTAAGGTCTGATATTGCGCCTTGCGCTAGTTAACCATTGAAAGATGTCTTTGAATTTTAAAAGCATTTTAGAACGCATATTTCTTCATTTTAAGCTTCTCAGAACACTTTATTTCGCATAGGCATACATAGTAAACTTTAGGGTCACGCTGTGTACCCCCTAAGTGACCTATAATTATTTCCCGTGGTAGGTAACAATATTACCCTGTAATATAATACGTGGTCCAATTTAAAAATTATAGGTAAATATTAAGGTCCGATACCGTGCCGTTAGTTAACATAGAAAAATGTCTTTGAATTTTTAAAGCATTTTAGAACGCTTATTTCCTCATTTTAAGCTTCTCAGAACACTTTATTTCGCACAGGCATACATAGTAAACTTTAGGGTCACTCTGTGTACCCCCTAATTGACCTATAATTATTTCCTGTGGTAGGGTACACTATTACCCTGTAATATAATACGTGGTCCAATTTAAAAATTATAGGTCAATATTAAGGTCCGATACCGTGCCGTTAGTTAACATAGAAAAGTGTCTTCGTATTTCCTTGTTTTAATGCACTATTTAAAATATACATAGTGTACCCCCTAATTGACCTATAATTATTTCCTGTGGTAGGGTACACTATTACCCTGTAACATAATACCTGGTCCAATTTAAATATTATGGGTCAATATTAAGGTCTGATATTGCGCCTTGCGTTAGTTAACCATTGAAAGATGTCTTTGAATTTTTAAAGCATTTTAGAACGCTTATTTCTTCATTTTAAGCTTCTCAGAACACTCTATTTCGTATAGGCATACATAGTAAAATTTAGGGTCACGCTGTGTACCCCCTAAATGACCTATAATTCTTTCCTGTGGTAGGGTACACTATTACCCTGTAATATAATACGTGGTCCAATTTAAAAATTATAGGTCAATATTAAGGTCCGATACCGTGCCGTTAGTTAACATAGAAAAGTGTCGTCGAATTTCCTTGTTTTAATGCACTATTTAAAATATACATAGTGTACCCCCTAATTGACCTATAATTATTTCCTGTGGTAGGGTACACTATTACCCTGTAATGTAATACCTGGTCCAATTTAAATATTATGGGTCAATATTAAGGTCTGATATTGCGCCTTGCGTTAGTTAACCATTGAAAGATGTCTTTGAATTTTTAAAGCATTTTAGAACGCTTATTTCTTCATTTTAAGCTTCTCAGAACACTTTATTTCGCATACGCATACACAGTAAACTTTAGGGTCACGCTTTGTACCCCCTAATTGACCTATAAGTATTTTACGTGGTAGGGTACACTATAACCCTGTAATATAATAGGTGGTTCAATTTAAAAATTTTAGGTCAATATTAAGGTCCGATACCGTGCCGTTAGTTAACATAGAAAAGTGTCTTCGAATTTCCTTGTTTTAATGCACTATTTAAAATATACATAGTGTACCCCCTAATTGACCTATAATTATTTCCTGTGGTAGGGTACACTATTACCCTGTAATGTAATACCTGGTCCAATTTAAATATTATGGGTCAATATTAAGGTCTGATATTGCGCCTTGCGTTAGTTAACCATTGAAAGATGTCTTTGAATTTTTAAAGCATTTTAGAACGCTTATTTCTTCATTTTAAGCTTCTCAGAACACTTTATTTCGCATACGCATACATAGTAAACTTTAGGGTCACGCTTTGTACCCCCTAATTGACCTATAAGTATTTTACGTGGTAGGGTACACTATAACCCTGTAATATAATAGGTGGTTCAATTTAAAAATTTTAGGTCAATATTAAAGTCCGATACCGTGGCGTTAGTTAACATAGAAAAGTGTCTTCGAATTTCCTTGTTTTAATGCACTATTTAAAATATACATAGTGTACCCCCTAATTGACCTATAATTATTCCTGTGGTAGGGTACACTATTACCCTGTAATATAATACCTGGTCCAATTTAAATATTATGGGTCAATATTAAGGTCTGATATTGCGCCTTGCGCTAGTTAACCATTGAAAGATGTCTTTGAATTTTAAAAGCATTTTAGAACGCATATTTCTTCATTTTAAGCTTCTCAGAACACTTTATTTCGCACAGGCATACATAGTAACCTTTAGGGTCACGCTGTGTACCCCCTAATTGACCTATAATTATTTTCCGTGGTAGGGTACACTATCACCCTGTAATATAATACGTGGCCCAATTTAAAAATTTTAGGTCAATATTAAGGTCCGATACCGTGCCATTAGTTAACATAGAAAAATGTCTTTGAATTTTTAAAGCATTTTAGAACGCTTATTTCCTCATTTTAAGCTTCTCAGAACACTTTATTTCGCACAGGCATACATAGTAACCTTTAGGGTCACGCTGTGTACCCCCTAATTGACCTATAATTATTTTCCGTGGTAGGGTACACTATCACCCTGTAATATAATACGTGGCCCAATTTAAAAATTTTAGGTCAATATTAAGGTCCGATACCGTGCCGTTAGTTAACATAGAAAAGAGTCTTCGAATTTCCTTGTTTTAATGCACTATTTAAAATATACATAGTGTACCCCCTAATTGAACTATAATTATTTCCTGTTGTAGGGTACACTATTACCCTGTAATATAATACCTGGTCTAATTTAAATATTATGGTTCCATATTAAGGTCTGATATCGCGCCTTGCGTTAGTTAACATTGAAAAATGTTTTTGAATTTTTAAAGCATTTTAGAACGCTTATTTCCTCATTTTAAGCTTCTCAGAACACTTTATTTCGCATAGGCATACATAGTAACCTTTAGGGTCACGCTGTGTACCCCCTAATTGACCTATAATTATTTTCCTTGGTAGGGTACACTATCACCCTGTAATATAATACGTGGCCCAATTTAAAAATTTTAGGTCAATATTAAGGTCCGATACCGTGCCGTTAGTTAACATAGAAAAGAGTCTTCGAATTTCCTTGTTTTAATGCACTATTTAAAATATACATAGTGTACCCCCTAATTGACCTATAATTATTTCCTGTTGTAGGGTACACTATTACCCTGTAATATAATACCTGGTCCAATTTAAATATTATAGGTCAATATTAAGGTCCGATACCGTGCCGTTAGTTAACATAGAAAAATGTCTTTGAATTTTTAAAGCATTTTAGAACGCTTATTTCCTCATTTTAAGCTTCTCGGAACACTTTATTTCGCATAGGCATACATAGTAAACTTTAGGTTCACTCTGTGTACCCCCTAATTGACCTATATATATTTCCTGTGGTAGGGTACACTATAACCCTGTAATATAATACGTGGTCCAATTTAAAAATTATAGGTCAATATTAAGGTCCGATACCGTGCCGTTAGTTAACATAGAAAAGTGTCTTCGTATTTCCTTGTTTTAATGCACTATTTAAAATATACATAGTGTACCCCCTAATTGACCTATATATATTTCCTGTGGTAGGGTACACTATTACCCTGTAATATAATACCTGGTCCAATTTAAATATTATGGGTCAATATTAAGGTCTGATATCGCGCCTTGCGTTAGTTAACCATTGAAAGATGTCTTTGAATTTTTAAAGCATTTTAGAACGCATATTTCTTCATTTTAAGCTTCTCAGAACACTTTATTTCGCATAGGCATACATAGTAAACTTTAGGGTCACGCTGTGTACCCCCTAATTGACCTATAATTATTTCCTGTGGTAGGGTACACTATAACCCTGTAATATAATACGTGGTCCAATTTAAAAATTATAGGTCAATATTAAGGTCCGATACCGTGCCGTTAGTTAACATAGAAAAGTGTCTTCGAATTTCCTTGTTTTAATGCACTATTTAAAATATACATAGTGTACCCCCTAATTGACCTATAATTATTTCCTGTGGTAGGGTACACTATTACCCTGTAATATAATACCTGGTCCAATTTAAATATTATGGGTCAATATTAAGGTCTGATATTGCGCCTTGCGTTAGTTAACCATTGAAAGATGTCTTTGAATTTTTAAAGCATTTTAGAACGCTTATTTCTTCATTTTAAGCTTCTCAGAACACTCTATTTCGTATAGGCATACACAGTAAACTTTAGGGTCACGCTGTGTACCACCTAATTGACCTATAATTATTTCCTGTGGTAAGGTACACTGTTACCTCGTAATATAATACGTGGTACAATTTAAAAATTATAGGTCAATATTAAGGTCCGATACCGTGCCGTTAGTTAACATAGAAAAGTGTCTTCGTATTTCCTTGTTTTAATGCACTATTTAAAATATACATAGTGTACCCCCTAAATGACCTATAATTATTTCCTGTGGTAGGGTACACTATTACCCTGTAATATAATAGGTGGTCCAATTTAAAAATTATAGGTCAATATTAAGGTCCGATACCGTGCCGTTAGTTAACATAGAAAAATGTCTTTGCATTTTTAAAGCATTTTAGAACGCTTATTTCCTCATTTTAAGCTTCTCAGAGCACTTTATTTCGCATAGGCATACATAGTAACCTTTAGGGTCACGCTGTGTACCCCCTAATTGACCTATAATTATTTTCCTTGGTAGGGTACACTATCACCCTGTAATATAAGACGTGGCCCAATTTAAAAATTTTAGGTCAATATTAAGGTCCGATACCGTGCCGTTAGTTAACATAGAAAAGAGTCTTCGAATTTCCTTGTTTTAATGCACTATTTAAAATATACATAGTGTACCCCCTAATTGACCTATAATTATTTCCTGTTGTAGGGTACACTATTACCCTGTAATATAATACCTGGTCCAATTTAAGTATTATAGGTCAATATTAAGGTCCGATACCGTGCCGTTAGTTAACATAGAAAAATGTCTTTGAATTTTTAAAGCATTTTAGAACGCTTATTTCCTCATTTTAAGCTTCTCAGAACACTTTATTTCGCATAGGCATACATAGTAAACTTTAGGGTCACTCTGTGTACCCCCTAATTGACCTATATATATTTCCTGTGGTAGGGTACACTATAACCCTGTAATATAATACGTGGTCCAATTTAAAAATTATAGGTCAATATTAAGGTCCGATACCGTGCCGTTAGTTAACATAGAAAAGTGTCTTCGTATTTCCTTGTTTTAATGCACTATTTAAAATATACATAGTGTACCCCCTAATTGACCTATATATATTTCCTGTGGTAGGGTACACTATTACCCTGTAATATAATACCTGGTCCAATTTAAATATTATGGGTCAATATTAAGGTCTGATATCGCGCCTTGCGTTAGTTAACCATTGAAAGATGTCTTTGAATTTTTAAAGCGTTTTAGAACGCTTATTTCTTCATTTTTAGCTTCTCAGAACACTCTATTTCGCATAGGCATACATAGTAAACTTTAGGGTCACGCTGTGTACCACCTAATTGACCTATAATTATTTCCTGTGGTAAGGTACACTATTACCCTGTAATATAATACGTGGTACAATTTAAAAATTATAGGTCAATATTAAGGTCCGATACCGTGCCGTTAGTTAACATAGAAAAGTGTCTTCGTATTTCCTTGTTTTAATGCACTATTTAAAATATACATAGTGTACCCCCTAAATGACCTATAATTATTTCCTGTTGTAGGGTACACTATTACCCTGTAATATAATAGGTGGTCCAATTTAAAAATTATAGGTCAATATTAAGGTCCGATACCGTGCCGTTAGTTAACATAGAAAAATGTCTTTGAATTTTTAAAGCATTTTAGAACGCTTATTTCCTCATTTTAAGCTTCTCAGAGCACTTTATTTCGCATAGGCATACATAGTAAACTTTGGGGTCACTCTGTGTACCCCCTAATTGACCTATATTATTTCCTGTGGTAGGGTACACTATAACCCTGTAATATAATACGTGGTCCAATTTAAAAATTATAGGTCAATATTAAGGTCCGATACCGTGCCGTTAGTTAACATAGAAAAGTGTCTTCGTATTTCCTTGTTTTAATGCACTATTTAAAATATACATAGTGTACCCCCTAATTGACCTATAATTATTTCCTGTGGGAGGGTACACTATTACCCTGTAATATAATACCTGGTCCAATATAAATATTATGTATCAATATTAAGGTCTGATATTGCGCCTTGCGTTAGTTAACCATTGAAAGATGTGTTTGAATTTTTAAAGCATTTTAGAACACTTATTTCTTCATTTTAAGCATCTCAAAACACTCTATTTCGCATAGGCATACATAGTAAAATTTAGGGTCACGCTGTGTACCCCCTAAATGACCTATAATTATTTCCTGTGGTAGGGCACACTATTACCCTGTAATATAATACGTGGTCCAATTTAAAAATTATAGGTCAATATTAAGGTCCGATACCGTGCCGTTAGTTAACATAGAAAAATGTCTTTGAATTTTTAAAGCATTTTAGAACGCTTATTTCCTCATTTTAAGCTTCTCAGAACACTTTATTTCGCATAGGCATACATAGTAAACTTTAGGGTCACGCTGTGTACCCCCTAATTGACCTATAATTATTTCCTGTGGTAGGGTACACTATAACCCTGTAATATAATACGTGGTCCAATTTAAAAATTATAGGTCAATATTAAGGTCCGATACCGTGCCGTTAGTTAACATAGAAAAGTGTCTTCGAATTTCCTTGTTTTAATGCACTATTTAAAATATACATAGTGTACCCCCTAATTGACCTATAATTATTTCCTGTGGTAGGGTACACTATTACCCTGTAATATAATACCTGGTCCAATTTAAATATTATGGGTCAATATTAAGGTCTGATATTGCGCCTTGCGTTAGTTAACCATTGAAAGATGTCTTTGAATTTTTAAAGCATTTTAGAACGCTTATTTCTTCATTTTAAGCTTCTCAGAACACTCTATTTCGTATAGGCATACACAGTAAACTTTAGGGTCACGCTGTGTACCACCTAATTGACCTATAATTATTTCCTGTGGTAAGGTACACTGTTACCTCGTAATATAATACGTGGTACAATTTAAAAATTATAGGTCAATATTAAGGTCCGATACCGTGCCGTTAGTTAACATAGAAAAGTGTCTTCGTATTTCCTTGTTTTAATGCACTATTTAAAATATACATAGTGTACCCCCTAAATGACCTATAATTATTTCCTGTGGTAGGGTACACTATTACCCTGTAATATAATAGGTGGTCCAATTTAAAAATTATAGGTCAATATTAAGGTCCGATACCGTGCCGTTAGTTAACATAGAAAAATGTCTTTGCATTTTTAAAGCATTTTAGAACGCTTATTTCCTCATTTTAAGCTTCTCAGAGCACTTTATTTCGCATAGGCATACATAGTAACCTTTAGGGACACGCTGTGTACCCCCTAATTGACCTATAATTATTTTCCTTGGTAGGGTACACTATCACCCTGTAATATAAGACGTGGCCCAATTTAAAAATTTTAGGTCAATATTAAGGTCCGATACCGTGCCGTTAGTTAACATAGAAAAGAGTCTTCGAATTTCCTTGTTTTAATGCACTATTTAAAATATACATAGTGTACCC